>NW_022281001.1:10749-14317 GCF_004355925.1 Anarrhichthys ocellatus | reverse complement strand
GATGGATCTGGTAGTTGGGGTTAGTTAATCCAGATAACCAGTAGGACCGTTGAGATGGATCTGTTAGGTTCAAGAGCCTCTCGCAACTGTGGGGGAGACCGTATGTGGTCCAGCCTTACCAAAAAGTCAGCCGGTTTCAATTATAATCAAAAGTATTTAATACTACAGAACAAAACAATTGCAAAGTGAACTACATTATTTACAGAATATATCGAAATATGATCCGCACGGAAAAGCATTCACCCGCGCCTCAGCCTGAAAGCGTAACAACCCACAAGATGAAACAAGAGCAAAGAGAGAGAATTCTTCCTCTGCCTTTCTTTTCATAGTTCGAAAAACCCTCCCATAATGTCCGTCTTAGTTTCTATTGGCTAAATGCAGCTGGCTCCTCCTTCTCGCATCAACCAGCCGGAGGACCCTAGCGCGGGTGTCCCTGTAAATGCCTGTCTGGAAATCCCTGTCTGCCCCATGGCTATTCTTCACAGTTTAATACATTCAATGACTGTCTTTTATGGCTCAACACTTCTATGGTAAACATACTATATAAAGATAAGGATTTGCAACTTTTGGCAAAAACTTCACAAGTTTTACCAGCATAATCAGTACGTCCCAAGTACTTGCTAACATTTTACTATCCTCCTCTGAGGTGCTACAAATTCTACTAAGAAACACTTCTAACAATAGATCTTAAAACACACCTCTAATTATGAATCCTAAAACACTTCTAATTATAAATTCTTAAAGCACACTTCTAAACCTAAATTCCCTACAGATCTGGTAGTTGGGGTTAGTTAATCCAGATAACCAGAAGATAAACTGGGTATGTTGAACTCACTTCCTAGTTCCTGGTGACGTTGGTGCAACAAACACCAACAAGACAAACCTTAAACTCATAATGCTAGCATTAGCATCTTGTCTTCGCTAACATTGGCTAGCTTACAACATAACATGCTAATATAATAACGTGCTCACTGTTTTTGGGTCTATTTAGTGCTTTAACGACTGTTTCTATTTTCTATGAGGGAAATAAGGACTTTAGTTTTCATATGAGCTGTTTTTATGTTAATGTATAGTTTGTGTTTGCTTTATGTTAATGAGTAGATGTGTACTTCGTGTTATGATTTGTGTTTAATTTATGTTAAGTTACTTTTTTTTCTTCATATATGTCAAACTTTACTGATACACGTCAGACTCTTGATGTTTTGTATTTGATTTAATATAAATACTTTTATTAGATTTAAACTTTTATCATTATTTTTGTTAATTGCACCAGTTACTTTGTGTTTTAGAACTTCATGTTGTTCATCGTTGTGTTTCGTTATGTTTCATGTTGTTTCTCCAGTTATGCAAATGAACTCCACAGCATCAATACATGTCAAATGATTTGTTTCATGTTTTAGAGCCCCAGAGGTTGCGTTTTTACTGATTTCATATTAATAATAGCTTATATTGCTATGACGAGCATAGCTTAGCTTTGATGCTAAGCTATCTTAGATGCTAACTGTGTGGCTCTGACAGGAGGACTGAGGCCTTTAAATAGTAACAGTGTGCCTTAGTTCCTCTGGGGGGGCGCTAGAGTCTGTAAGAAGGTTCCTCCAGGACACCGTAGATCAATGAGTTATTAGCATTCATATCATTATTGATAATAAACTGTTACAGTTTGTGTTTCATACACAAATACGCATATTGATGTGTTTTATGTGTGATCTGTGATGGTTCTCATTAAACCGGACTGGTTCTCTCAGTCAGACCGGACCCGTCTGAAGTCCAGGTCCCATCAGGGTCCGTCTGCAGAACTGATCCGTGTTCAGCTCTGATAGAGAAGCGTCTCTGTGTGAGGAGAGACGAAAAGGAGCAAGATGTCGTTTGAATTGTAGATTTGATCCGTTGACGCTCAGCAGCAGCAGGCGGAGCCGGGTCGCACTGGTACCGAGACCGGGACCGTCCCTGAACGTGACACGGATCCGGGACCGGCACGGACGGGTCCAGATCACCGTTCAGAGGTGAGGCAGACTGCGGACAGAGAGGAGGAGGAGGAGGAGAAGAAGGAGGAAGGAGTGATTCTGCAGCGACCCTCCGCCTCCTCCATCCCCGCGCAGGGAGCGCGCTGCGCGGCTCTGGAGGCGTGACGCGTCCGATCCGCATCTCCAGGATGGCAGGTAGGTCTCCTCTCTGACCGACAGAACGCATGCTGACGGTAACTCGGCCCGGCTCGGCTCCTCTATGAACGGTCTCGGTGGGGGGTTGGCTGATCCGCGTCGCCGCAGCTCGGCTCGGCTCGGTTCGGCTCGGTTGTGGAGGCTCCGGCTGCGGCTCTCAGCTCGTTACAGAGAAGGGAGGCGGCTCTGGACCAGGACTACTACCAGGTTCATGATAAGGATCAGGGTCGTTGACACGTTAAACCGGTGTTGGACCGGACCGGACCGGGTAATTAGGGCACTCTAACCCGGGACGGTGACTGTGGAGCGGGATAAAATCAGCCGTCATGCCCGGTGTGTCTGCGGAGGACGGATGGGCCGGTGCTCGTTATCTCTCCGGTAATGGGTTCAGAGTGAGAAGGAACCGAGTCGGACCGAACCGGGCCAGCGGAGGGAGAAGCGGCCTGGTGGAGGCTGAACCGGGCCCGAGCAGGAGATGAATGACGGAACGAGGACATGCTGAAGGAGCAGAGTCTCTGATCTTTATATTTAAATATGACATATCATGTGTAAGATCATGTTTTATGTATCTATAATACATTATTTTATATATGACATACATTATTGTTATGTATGATGTATAATAGTTATATAATATCATATATGTACTTTATATATAAGATGTATCATATATAAAATATACATTTCTTCTGTCTGTATTATGGGATGGCGTTAGATGGTTTGATTGATCAGGAGCTCTGTACTCGGTGATCATTAATAAATAATGATGTATTATCATAGATACTTTTGTCCCTTAAGTATATTTTAACTGTTACTTGTAACAAAGTACTTGTACTCTGTTGTATTAGTACTTTTACTGAAGTAGACCTGAGTACTTGAGTCCCTCCTGGTTCAGGTCCTCCTGACGGCCGCTCGGCTCTCTGTACCGGGATCAGACCGGCGGCCCTTTGAGGACGCTGATGGACCCTGTGATCCCGCGGGGCCCCGGCTCCGGGACCGGGATGGGCCCTAGAACCTCAGCGTGCAAACGCACACTCGGTGTGATTCTGCTGGTTTCCGTGGTGACGTCAAGCTCACCTGCTGCAGGTAGGTTCTGATTTTATTATGATTCAGGAACTTCCTTATAAGGAGATGTGAGTCTATTTATGTATGTATATGTATGTATATATATGTATATATATGTGTGTATATATGTGTATATGTGTATGTATATGTGTGTATGTGTGTATGTGTATGTATATATATATGTGTATATGTGTGTATGTGTATGTATATATATATGTGTATATGTGTGTGTATGTGTATGTATATGTAGGTGTATGTATATATGTGTGTATGTATATATGTGTGTATGTGTGTATATGTGTATGTGTGTATATATATGTGTGTATGTGTGTATATATATGTGT
>NW_022281001.1:0-749 GCF_004355925.1 Anarrhichthys ocellatus | reverse complement strand
TGTATATATGTGTATATATATGTATATGTGTATATATGTGTATATATATGTATGTATATATATGTATGTATATATATATATATATGTATGTATGTATGTATGTATGTATGTGTATATATATACACAGACAGACAGCTCCTTGGGCAGTTCCTTCGACCTCATGATTCTCATTTGCTCTGACATGCACTGTGAGCTGTAAGGTCTTATATAGACAGGTGTGTGCCTTTCCTAATCAAGTCCAATCAGTTTAATTAAACACAGCTGGACTCCAATGAAGGAGTAGAACCATCTCAAGGAGGATCAGAAGAAATGGACAGCATGTGAGTTAAATATGAGTGTCACAGCAAAGGGTCTGAATACTTATGACCATGTGATATTTCAGTTTTTCTTTTTTAATAAATTTGCAAAAAATTCTACATTTCTGTTTTTTTCTGTCAAGATGGGGTGCTGAGTGTACATTAATGAGAAATAAAATTAACTTTTTTGATTTTAGCAAATGGCTGCAATGACACAAAGAGTGACAAATTTAAAGGAGTCTGAGTACTTTCCATACCCACTGTATATGTATATATATGTTAGCATGTTCTCATCCTCACACTGATCCTGAGTCAGACACATCAGCTGCAGACAAGATAATCATATATTTTGTATTATTTACCAACAAATCAAACATTCTACATTTAGTAAGTTTGAGTTATAACATTTCTCTCTCTCTCTCTCTCTCTCTCTCTCTCTCTCTCTCTCTCTCT
>NW_022281000.1:6084-14302 GCF_004355925.1 Anarrhichthys ocellatus | reverse complement strand
CACAGAGCAGAAGGAGAGAAGCTGAAGGCTGAGGCAGGGTGAGTGTTCACCCAACATTTGATTGATTTACTGTCACAGTGTGTGAGTCACTTTCCTCCCTGTGGACTGTAGAGGACACATGTTAGAGTGTGTGTGTGTGTGTGTGTGTGTGTGTGTGTGTGTGTGTGTGTGTGTGTGTGTGTGTGTGTGTGTGTGTGTGTGTTACAGTCAGGAGGCTCGTTCTAGATGAGCTGCTTCTCTCCTGTAAAGTAGACGAGAGCAGCAGCAGGAGACGTTGAACAAACTGCGGTGAAGTCGGACAGTTTTCATCCGCCTTCAAAGAATAAACAGGAAGTCAAAGAAACAGTTACTTCCTGTTAGATCTGTAGGCTACTTATAGTTTGCAGACCTCGTTTGGATTTATCTAAATGTGCGTGTATCAGTATTGTATCCGTCCTGTTTCTAGATTAAACCTTCATTGCACAACATGAGACTAAAAGACAACATTCAATTAAATATTACAATTACACAAAAAAAAGAATTTTCTACTAAAAGTGGTGTTTGCTGTTAAATCTAAGAGCCAATCAGCTCTTTGATCTTACGACAGCCAGGCACTTCCCATCATGCATTGGGGTCATGCAGTCGGTGAAAAGCAACTGCGGCGCCTCGACCTCGTGAGGTTACCCAGCATGCATTGTGATTGATTCTGATCAGGACTGACTCGTCTCCAACGAGCCTAATGTTACTGTTTTACTCTCAGACTGACTTCAGGTCAGAAGATGAGTGGTTGTGAGGAGGAAGAGGAGGACAGAGCAGAGTCTCTGGTCTCCGGCTGTCTGTCTATGAAGAGTGATCGGTCCAAAGATGATCCTCCAGTCTTCAGTAAAGACCTGGACCCTCAGACACACAGTAAGAGAACTTCTACTAACTCATTCATAGGAGTCATGTTCACTTCCTGTTCCTCTGACAATGTGTTCTGTAGATTTAGAGGTTTTGAGTTGAGTTTGAGCTTCTTCCTCTTAGTATCAGTGACAGCTGTCAGTCACCTAGAAAAGCTGTGATGTAATCTAAGAGGCCTGATACAAACTTTAAAAGCTTCTAAATATCTGCAGTATCAGTAGTTTGTGTATTCAGATCTACTTTAATGTCTTTGTTGTTCTCAAAGATTCATTCTGAATAAAATCATCTTCATGTTTGCAGAGTTCAGTCCAGACAGAGAGCAGAGTCTCCAGGATCCATCTTTCTGTCTATGAAGAGTGATCGGTCCAGAGGTGATCCTCCAGTCTTCAGTGATGAACCTGGACCCTCAGACACACAGTAAGAGAACTTCTACTCACTCATTTGTAGGAGTTATCTTAGTTAGCTCTCTCTAATGCTTTCTACTAAAATGTACTTGCTAACTACAACATACCAACTTTTGGTGACACATTTCGATATGTATCATATGAGCCATCTTCCTGTCAGTTAGTGTTTCTACCGTGTCGAGTCAGATCGAGGTTTTTGTCTAAATTTTAAATTTGGTTAGAACTCTATGTTTATGCTATTTGACACCAACAAATAAATCCTGTAAAATATTTGGTTTTGAGAATTGTATCGTCTGATGCCCCCCGGACTTCATCTTCAGCTCCTTCTGTTTGATGCAGGAAGTCATTTTTAGGAGTTCAACATCTTTAGATGTATAACTTCTCGAGCCATGACATTTGGTAGAGGCACAGACAAAATGATGTACAACTGATTCAAAAGATTGGAAGGAACAATTAATGTCATCATTTTCATTACTGGCCCTTCATAATGGAAAAAAGAGCAAAATGGGGGGATTCAGGGCCCTAGCTCCAAAGTATATACATATATAAAGAGAACAAAAGAACCCTAAAAAACAAGGCAGATCCTCACCTTCGCTGTAAAATACGGAAACTGTTACCTTATCACACAGAACTCGGCTGGCGAACTCATACGGCCAGGCGCTGTTCTGGTCTTTTAACTGATTAAGTTACAGTTACCAACCTCACTCGTGGTGACTGATCTAAACAACAACTATTACAGCAGCATTTACTACAACAGTGATTCCTACACATCACTAACGGAACTCGGCGGTCCGTAAACACCCAATAACACATCAACATTACAGTAAACTTAAAACAAAACAAACAAGGTAATAAACACACTATGACCTAACTCTGCCCAGACACAAGCCTCTTACTCTGAGATGACTTCGTAGCGGTCGATGTTGTTCTTTGAGTTTCTTGGTTAAACTCTGGATTCCTCAGAAGTTAAGAGAATTTGTCTTCCTTACGACCGGCAAATGTCGACTTGATTGGAATGAGAACTTGTCCTTCTCTTTCTCTGAAGAATGCGTTTTCTTCCTTCTGCAGGCAAGTTGTCCACTTCTCTTCTTCAGGATCCAAAACCAGTCTATTGTTCACCCAGCGAAGTTAAGACTATTCTGAGGTTTTATTAAAAAGCCACAACGTTGTGCGCACCTCCTTTCATGTGAATCGAATTGTGTGGGATGGCACAGAGCTGGAGGTGACGCAGAGTTTGATAGTCTCAGGGTCAGCAGGGCTGCAGCACAGGGAGCCCCCTCGTCCAATGAGACCCCAGTGTTTAGTTTGGACCAAAAGTCACACCCGGGTGAGACTTAACGTCTCACGGGGCTTGGTGTGATCTTAACTCAAATCCGGCTGTTGACTACCCTGTAGACCCATGTAGACCCAACTCTCAACTCCCTTTGTTCCAACCACATGGTGACGTCCCAACAAAGATCAGGGATATTGAAGTGGCTTTTAAGCGCTTCCTTTTTGCAAATCAGTGACTGTGCAATCAATTGAGGAATAATTTCCTTTTGCATCGTTGTTTTCCTTTGTTGCTTGTAGTACAGCTTCAATCTCCACTTCACTTGCCACATTATTACATCCCCATGATGTGATTGGTTAAACAGTAAGTCTATTGTGAGTTCATTTAGTTCACTGCTCAAATGGGCTCAATAAGCTTCATATCTTTTTAAATTTAAACTTAAAGACAACATGGAAGGAGCTTGCAACTTACACCACAAAGCCCACATATAGACCCTTTTTCACACTAATGTATGGTCCTAGGAAGGAGTCCACACCACCATTTTGGCTTCTCAAAAAGGCATCAAATTCCAACATTGGTTTGTCTTACTTGAGTTATTGAATTCTGTTTATGTTAGAGCTCCTGACCTTTGTTATAACATCCATCAAATACTGTATTCTTTGAGGGAAATATGGAAATGTCCATATGTATATACTTTAGGGGACTGCTTGGTGCCCCCAAACCATTCAATGTGCACGTGTCTTTTCATCTTTTTTTTTCATTTTCAAGGCTAAGTAGTAAAGTATGACATCTGCTTGTGTCCGGATCAGTTGTGTACCGTTGAGTCTGTTCTCCCGATGGTTATGGCTCTAGGAATTATATGTCTGAAGATATTCAACCTTAAAAATAACTTCCTGCCTAAGAAGCTTTTTGGGGGATGAAAATGACTAAACTCCCACGGACAATAAAAAAACTTATGCCGTTCTTAAAATTCTGCCAAATTTAACAAACTTCTTTTGGTGTCAAATAGCGCAAACATACATTTTGAACAAAATCTAAATAATCTTGATGTTTGCAGAGTTCAGAACAAGAGACAGAGATCAGAGTCTCCAGGATCCATCTGTCTGTCTATGAAGAGTGATTGGTCCAAAGGTGATCCTCCAGACTTCAGTGATGAACCTGGACCCTCAGACACACAGTAAGAGAACTTCTACTCACTCATTCATAGGAGTCATTTCAGTTACTGACCATTTTTTGTTGATTTGTGTTTACTAAAGTTTATTTGCCGATTAAAATGTAACAAACTTTTTGTGACACTCTTTGTATAATCTTCCTCTTAGTATCAGTGACAGCTGATGGTCACATAGAAAAGCTGTGTGTAATCTAAGAGGACTAATACCAACTTCTAAACGTCCCAGTCCATCCCTAGTGACAGAAATCATGAAGGAAATGACGAGCTTGGACCTGAACCCGAGACACCACTTTTACATTCTATAACTCATTTACAAAGTTTAATAAACATTAAAATGAAGGTCATTAGTCATGTTGCAGAATGTGGTTTGAGGCATATGACGTTTTAGTGTGTGTGCTTTGATGTGTGTTTTGTCCTGTTAAGACTCTGTCCTGCTATTGGACGATGTGGGTTGGTTCCTTTGAGTACAATTAGTGCAAGTTAAGCTTCAATGGAGCAACTATTTCTCTGACGACAGATTGTAGATTGTATTCCTGTTATTTTCAGCAGAAGGTCAGTTTTTGATAGTCCGTCTTTGCATATGGTAACTAATAGAAATAGACTAACTAACTAAATAGAAAACAAACCAAAAACATCAAATTCACAACATGTAGACCTCTTCTGACCTCAGTTCAAACAACTAACTCAAGCTGAGCTGATCACAGACACATGATCAGCTCTCTCTAATGGAG
Source organism: Anarrhichthys ocellatus (assembly GCF_004355925.1). Lineage (NCBI taxonomy): Eukaryota > Metazoa > Chordata > Actinopteri > Perciformes > Anarhichadidae > Anarrhichthys > Anarrhichthys ocellatus. Next base: position 9,847 of record NW_022281000.1, on the reverse strand, counting down.
GACTTTTACTGTGAAGGAGCTGCAGGAAGTGTTGAGTTAGTTCTAAACAAACTACAGACAGATCACTCCATGTTTCATCAGACAGCCTGAGAGGAAAAGCAGAATGGTTGAATTCAGACTTTTATAAAGATCTCATGAACACCATGTTATGTTTTTAATGCTGATTCACTGAAACATATTTCTGATGACATCATGTTGAAAGTAATTTAGTTGAAAATAATGCAGCCTCATTGGTCCGTTAATTCTGTTGAATATATATTTTCAGAGGCTCAGAAAAGAGTGTTTACGACAAAAACATCTAATTCTATAAATATTTAATCGTATACAGACATTATGGAAGCCTCAATGTAGCGACACTTTGTCTCCCTTCATCTGCACATTAAAGACAAACAAAGATTAAAGTCTGCAGGTAGAGAGAGAGTGATGAGAGTTATTGTTTCATGTGAAACACAGTTGATAAGATCAGCTGAACCACTGATGTGAAGAGATAATGTTCATCAAAACAAGAAGCAGGAAGTAAATATGAAGTGTCCTCTTTCATCATAATATGTTGTAATATTTGTGTCATTCCAGACTAACTGCCTGTGATCTCTCAGAGACTCTCTGTGAAGTTGTGGCCTCAGCTCTGAAGTTCAACCCCTCCCATCTGAGAGAGCTGGACCTGAGTCACAACTACAACCTGTATGATTCAGGAGTGAAGCTGCTATCTGCTGGACTGGAGAGTCCACACTGTCGCCTGGAGACTCTGAGGTCAGTTCACTGATTCTCTGTTACTTTTATAGATCTATTATATTTATTTAACAATTTAACTTAATTAATGTAAAAACATAACTTGAATCCATAAAGTAGCAAACATGTTTTTATTCATATTTTCATGTTTCTTGAACTAAATTGAGTCTTCAGTCAAAACAGAATTGTTTCTTAAAGATATAGTAAATGTCGACTGTTAGTTGTTAAAGTAAATTAATGTTCATAATTTTTGGTCAATGGTCACATCTGTAGACAGAAGATCCTCTGAACTAATATTTTGTTTTATATTGAAAACGTTTACTTGATGAAGTAGAAATATTTCTTGGTTTCTGGTCATTTAAATGTTTTCACAAATGATGTTTAATCATTGATATTAATCTTTAAGGACACACACACACACACACACACACTTAGAGATCAGGTCATATTTCTTGAAGCAGCTGGTTAAAGGATCAATATAGTCTTGATCCTCTAGTTCCAGACCTGACTAAGACCAGCAGCATGGTGTTAACCTGTGGAGACATCAACAGGTGTATGAATGTTGAGGTGACATGTGGATGATGTCTGTAGAAGGCTGACATGATGATGATCCACAATAATACAAAGACAAAGAGAAAAGCTCATTGATGAGGACATAGTCATGTTGAGCTACACATTTAAAACATGAACACATCTGAGTGGATTATAAATGGATTCTGATCTTCATCATTCATTCTTTATTCAGGTTGAGGACCTGCAGTTTGTCAGAGATCAGCTGTTCTTCTCTGGCCTCAGCTCTGAAGTCCAACCCCTCCCATCTGAGAGAACTGGACCTGAGAGACAACAAGCTGCGGGATTCAGGAGTGAAGCTGCTGTCTGATCTTGTGGAGAGTCCTCACTGTAGACTGGAGACTCTGAGGTCAGTAGAGGGTTGGACTCAGTCCATGCTGGTTCCAGCAGTACTGAACTAAACACAGATCCAGTATTTCCTGTAAACCTCCAACCTTCTCAGTGAAGCTGTGAGAGGAGAACGCTGACAGGCTTCACGATTGGACAGAAAGTCAGCCAATCAGATGAGCCACAAGCTTGTTGTGATCGTGTGTTTGAGTTGATGTGAAGACGACTGTTGTTGTTGTGTTCAAGTCTGCAGGAAATACCGCTGTTCATCAGCTGACAGCATCTCAACATGTATAGAGAGTGGTCCTCATCCATCAGTCTGATCTGATCTGTTCTCTCTCATTGGAATATCTCAAAGAGATGAGACGTTCACATGTCAGTGAAACTGTGGTTTTTATCAGCTTTGAACCCATCATTACAGTGAGCAGTGAACACCTCTCTGTTTCTGCAGTCGTGATGCGTTCAGGACCCTCAGCTCTTTATCTCCACTGTGTACTTGAGTGCAATGTGCAGAGTGAACAGACTTGATGTCCAAAGTGTGTGCAGGTGTGTGAGCTTGGAGCTCAGTGTGTTCACTCCAATACGTTAAGATGAGAGCTGGAAGGACTGAAGTCCTGCTGCTCTTTCTACTGGATGTGCTGCATCACTGACTGACAGCTGATGAAGGGAGTCCTGCAAACACTCCTCATCTCTTCTTCTTCTCTCCTCAGATGGAAGGGACATCCCTGGGAGTGGAAGGGATCTCACTGGGAGTGAGTCCACCATCATCTCTGTGATCCTCTGGATCTGATCAGAGGATCATCAGAGGATCTGGACTCCTCACTCCACCTGGACCTGGATTTAGTTTAGTCCTTTGGTTCCTTCATGTGTTCTGACCCTGAAGTGTGTCTGCAGATGAGTTGTGTTCATGACAACATGACAGCAGATGAACACATTAAATGATGTTTCTGCTTTGCTTCCTGTTGCAGCTCCTCCCTGTGGAACGATGGAGTTCTGCACTTCATTACTCATATTTCTCAGTAACAGTGGGAGTTGATGTCACATGTATGAAGTTACCTTATTACCACCAATACCAGCCTCTTCTCATGTTATAACAGACTCAGATTAGCTTGTAACAAACAGGAAGAGGAGATAAAACCTGAACCTGAACTCAATAAATACATAAATATATCTTTTATTTTCATGTTTTCATTCTGTCTTCACATCATGTTCATCGTAGTTTGTTCTTTGTACTTTAGTGATCTGTTGTGTTTAAAGTTACTACGAAGAACTTTCATAGTGTTGGTTCTGTTGGTCCCTGTGGACTAAAGTGGTCGTGTCTCTGAGCACCAGACTCCCTTTAGAAACCCTCTCACTTTACTGCAGCAGGGTCTGGCAGTCTGACAGAGGAGGAGAGCTCTCCTCCTCCCTCCAGAGCGCCGACTGCAGGTCCAAGGCTGCAGGTGAAGCCGGATCTGGTTCTGTCCACGGTGGACCAGTCTCTGCTGAAGGATCTGGGTCTGTCCACGGTGGACCGGTCTCTGCTGGAGTCTGAGCTGAAGGAGGTTCTGGTGAACCTGCATGACTTCATCTGGTTTCACTAGAATCTGACCCGGCGGCTCCGATGACGAGCATCAAGAATAACTCTATAGAAACAGACTGTAACGACGCACCGCCGTTACTTAGACCACAGATAGTGGGTGAGATGGAGTGAGATGGGGTGAGATGAGGTGAGATGGAGTGAGATGGGGTGAGATGGAGTGAGATGGGGTGAGATGGGGTGAGATGGAGTGAGATGGGGTGAGATGGAGTGAGATGAGGTGAGATGGGGTGAGATGGGGTGAGATGAGGTGAGATGGAGTGAGATGGAGTGAGATGAGGTGAGATGGGTGAGATGGGGTGAGATGGAGTCAAGGAGAACACAAGTTATTGTACGGATTTATTGTTGGACTGTGGATGCTGGGAGCCATGTGCACAGCTGGGACGCAGAGCTGGTCCTTCTGTTCTCCCTGCCAACAGACAACTGCAGTCAGTGACTGAGTGAACAGACCTGACTGTGGTAAATGTCTATGTGGCAGAACATTATTGTGTATATAATGCAACAACTTACGTCTGCCTGTTTCCTCTTCCCAGGGTGTTCGGGCAAAATACTTCCCTG
>NW_022281000.1:0-5984 GCF_004355925.1 Anarrhichthys ocellatus | reverse complement strand
ATATATATATATATATATATATATATATATATATATATATAATGCAACAACTTACCTCTGCCTGTTTCCTCTTCCCCGGGGTGCTCGATCACCCATTTATAGTTCCAGGAAATACCAACTACAGGAAGCGGGTAGGGGGAAGTGAAGATACGTGTTGCTGTGTTTATTTAGATAGATGATGGTGTTTATAATTTACTTTATTTATAGGCATTATAATTAGATGTTAATTATTATAGATACTTGTGGTGCGGGTAAAATCAGGTAAATATTTATTATACATATATGGTTAGAAATATATTTACCTGTAGATTGCAGGGCTGGTCCAATTAGCTGGACCAGGTGTATATAAGGGTCTCATTTTGTTTGTGTGGAGGATTAGTGGAGGCCACTAGACACTGGTGGCAACGGTGGTGCGATGGTCGACTTTTAAAAATAAAAGAAGCTTCTTCTGAAACCTCTGGGCTCCTGAACTGTTCAGTTGACTCCATGGCCACTGAAACATGTTTACACAGACCATCTTCTCTCTGATGGTCTCTGTTACTGATGGAGGTCTGATCGAGGATCAGGACTACACTGAGACTGGTTCATAGAGGATCAGGACTACACTGAGACTGGTTCATATAGAGGATCAGGACTACACTGAGACTGGTTCACATAGAGGATCAGGACTATCGTGGTTCCTCAGTGTCGTTCTATGGAAGCTGAGTGCCGTCGCTGCTGATGATTCATGTTCACAGACTCGTTCTCTGTGGAGTCTTTTCATCATCGTCCTCCTGATAGAAGGACTTCATGACTTCATGACGTCACAATCATGACTTTCACTAAATATTCATCTCCTGCAGAGATCAGAGGTGCTGAGGCTCTGGTCGGCTTCACGTCGTCTAACATCTCATCGTTCTTCTGTTTACAGCAGCAGCCGCGTCATGTCACACGTTGTGTCTCTGACTCCTAACAACCTCACTTCACACGCCTAGTCTGATGCACTAATGTGTCTGAAGAGGAAACAATATTTAGTAATTCAATGTTGCAACAATAAGTTTGTTTCCATCAACTTGTTTTTATGAACGTTTTTAATCAACACATAAAAACCTGGAAACGCTGTGAGTTAAACAATGCGTATAAATAAACGTGTAGGAAGGTGTTCCCTGCTGTGTGACACTTTCTGGAGCTTTCTAAAGACGAGCAGCAACTAAAGAGACAAACAGGAAGAAGCAGTGGTCGTTAACAGCCGATCACAGCTCCTTCTCCTCAAGTAAAGGCAGAAAAACAAACGTTTCACACTTCAGTACTAACTCGTCACAGCTCAGCTCCACGTGTTTCAAGTGAAACGTTGACAGAAGGTTTCACTGGTTCAAGAAGCTCGTTAATCATCAACATGTGAGCACACTTCATATCTACAGAGTTATTCCAGCGCTCACCCGTCTGTGTGCAGAGTCTCTTCTTCTTCTTCTTCTTCTCTGTTCACCACAACGTTAACAACGTCCACAGCAGGAAACACAAACAGAGAGAATTCCTGCTGCGACATCACATCTGTGACGTCCGATGTCCAACCAAACATCAAACAGCAGATCGTCTGTGAACACGACTGTTCTCCTGGAGTCACTGCGCCTTCACTTCAACACGTCTCACGCAGCGAAGCTTTTAAAACCAGAGCGTCTGACTATTGAGAAGATGGAGATGGAAGCACAGCTCACATTTTAAGATGGGCAGCACGCTGAACACCATGAAGTGATGTCATTTACTTCAGGATGTCATCATTTGGTCTCTAACAAGCAGAAGCTACGTGAGTCCCTCTGGTTATCCTTCACAGCAGCACAGGAACATCTCATAAACGCTGAAACAGCTTTTAAAATATCTAATAATGTGACTGAGTTCAGCTGCAGGGCCGTCTCACCACCAGCTGGGGGCGCCACCGTGCTGCTGGTTCCTGGTGGAGCTGAGGATCCGTCATGTGTCCCTGACTACTGCCCCCCTTCCAGCCTCTGTTATCAACACTACATGACTACCACAGCTCTGGTGAGTCTTCTGCACATCTTCAGACCTCTGCGCACAACGTCCTGGTTCTGGTTCTCCTGTTCTTAGTGTCGACCAACAAACTCAAGTTGATGCTGCTGCAGAGGAGAGGTGGAGTGGAAGAGAAGGAAGGGATTCATTGTGCTTCTTTGTCCATGTCTCCGATGTCTGTCCCGTCCTGCAGCGTCTTTCCCAGACGGACCGATTCAAATCCCTGATCTGGTGAAACTTAAGTGTTTTGTCTCAACAGCTGTGAAACAATGAATGCAGCCCTTTAGAGGTTCAAGGACACAGAGTTAGGTTGGTTTGAATCCCGACAGTAAAAACACTCTCCTCTTCCTCAGTGACTGCTGCCTGAGTGCCGTTGAGCAACGCTTAGCGTGCAGCTTGTGTTCCAGTGTAGCAGAAGATGCTGCTGCTCAGTCAGCCGGTAGAACTTTACATTTAAAATCAGCTAAATGAAATACCGTCCGTGGACTAAAGTTTGGTTTCCACTGTCTGGATGCTGCTGCCCCCTAGCGGACGGGGGCGTACAGTGCAGCACCCAGACCCAGGTACTCCAGGTTCTCCGCCGCCGGGAGGAATAGACCGTTCCCGGTCACAGTGGTGGTGTTAGCGGTGAAGGGCGTGGCCCGCGGCAGGAAGTCGGCCTGGTAGTCCGGATTGTCAAGGCGGTCGCTGGCGGCCAGGGGGAGCGAGCTTTGGGCGGTGTTCAGGTATTCGGGTCCCAAAGACTTCAGGTCCTCCAGCGGGGAGGGGAGCGAGGCGGCGCCCCAGCCCAGGCTTAAGTCCTCGTAGTTGGGATTCAAAACCTCCGACAGCCTGCTGCTCCAGCTGGTTCCACTCAGACTCTGGTTCATGTACTCTGAAAGAGAGGAAAGCGGTTTATTAACTCTTCTTTTATGTCTGTTGGCTTTCATCCAGATCACTTATTCTACCTGTTATATTTTACAACTGTTTCTCTATCATTTGCTCATTCATTCACTCGTTTTCTGATTTGATAAGATGTGATGGACAGATGAGCACCGTGGCCGCTGAAGTCTTCTTTATCCAGCGCGTTGTGAGTCGGATCGGTGATGTAACGCAGAGCGATGCTGTTCTCTCTGACTGGATGACCGTTCTGATGTGAAGACAGAGAAGATGCACATCCTGTTACCACACCACTCGGAGAAAAGGTTTGTCTGCTTTTTAATTCTTTATTCTTCCTTTTATCCTTTATATTTCATCTCCAACTTCTTCAGCAACTCAAACATCAAACAGAGACAAGAGGTCAAAACCACCTCCTGCAGGCTTAAGAGTGTTTGTTTACCGTGGCGTGGCAGGTACGGGTGTCATGATGACCCGCTCCTTTGTAAGGTAGCAGGTACTTGTCGGCATCGACCACTTCCTCCATGTCGTCTGAGCTCAGCAGGCGAGAGTAAAACCTGCTGTCTGTCGGACTGGGGAGGTCGCCCTGAGACAGGAGTCACAATGATGTTCATGTTCATTCTGACAACACAATACTATAACAGAAGTACAACACCAGTACTCAATATGTGTTCTATATGTATTCAATTCAATTCAATGTAGTTTTATTCACATGAAGGTTTTCGAAAAACAATGTTTCCAAAGCATGAAAATCAAAAAGCACAACCAGATAAATGTTCATGGAGCCGCTGCCCTGTGGTCCCACCACTTTCAGGGTTCGGGGGCAATGTGAGCTCGGCGGCAAGAAAGGAAGGGACCAAGATGTGCTGACCCCTGGAGTAGGAGACTGGCTCTGGGGACGTGGAATGCCACGTCTCTGGCAGGGATGGGACCAGAGCTGGTGCGGGAGGTGGAGCGGTACCAGCTACTGTAGATATAGTGTATAATATAACACTGGTGCTGGAACCAAACTCCTGGAGAGAGGCTGGACCATCTTTTTCTGGAGGTGCCCCACTGGATGTAGGGATACTCACGAGCCCCCGGCTGAGAGAATGAGATTGCGGATGCAAGAGGCTGAAATGAGCTTCCATCATAGGATGGCTGGGCTCAACCTTAGAGATTGGGTGAGGAGCTCGGAGTAGAGCCGCTGCTCCTTTATGGCCAGGATGCCTCCTGGACGTCTCCCTTTAGAGGTTCTCCAGGTACGTCCAACTGGTAACAGGCCCAGAGGAAGTCCCAGAACACACTGGAGATTACATATCTCGTCTGGCCTGGGGGTTCCCCATGAGGAGCTGGAAAGCGTTACTTGGAAGAGGGACGTCTGAAACACTCTCCTAAGCCTGCTGCCCCCGAGACCCGGCCCCGGATCAGCGGAAGTAAATGTTTCCAAACTGTCTGATCATGTTTCTTCTTTTCTGTGATGCCAACATGTTCACAGATCTCAGCTGTTTACTTGGCGAGTACAACGTTATTATTATTACTGATGAAAATGACACACATAAGACTCAAGAAGTTGTTATAAACCTCAATGTTCCTGAACTAGAGACTTCACACAGACACACACAGTGTACCTGTACGACCAGGTATCTTGATGGATCTCTAGCCATCTTTGAGAACCCCACTATCAGCTCTCTGAATGTGGGACGACTGGACGGGTCGATCATCCAACCTGGAGAGAGAGAGAGAGGAAATCATGAGGAGAAACATGTCCTCAGCTGGACTCTCAGGTGTTAACTGTCCACTTTAACGCTGACTGCAGTCTTTGTAGTCAGCGTTTAGCTCCGAGCTCTTACATTTCACCATGATCATGTAGACGTCGATGGTGCAGATGGGGGGATGGGGCAGCCGGTCTCCTCTCTCCAGCACCGAGGCCATCTCGCTGGCCGGGATGCCGTCGTACGGCTTGGAGCCGAACGTCATGAGCTCCCACGCCGTCACACCTGCAGACCACAGACCAGAGACCGATCAAACGGACTGGCTCTATAGCAGAGAAGATCTTTTGAGAGGGTGGTGGCGAGACAAAGAAAATGTCTCGAACAAAGTGAATGTTCTCCTGATGTGTGTGTCTGATAAATGCCACCATGTTAGTGTCAGAATGTTGTGGAGATATGTAGCTTGTGAGAAACAATATTGGCGACGATGGAGAGAAAGAATCGTGTTCATGTTGACTTCTCCTGTTGGAGTTAACAGACTCAGGACCTGCAGGAAACTGACTCTCAGTTCTCAACCAGCTCTGATATTAAATCAGCAGTTTGGAGGTAAAACTGGAACGAAGCAGACGACTGACAGAAGATTGTGATTGTGAATGTCACAGAGATGTCAGCTAGAAAACTAGCTGTTGACAGCTGGTTGCTGCTGTTAACCTGTTAGTGGGAAGATCAATAATACACAAACTCCAGCAGTCCATGCTGTTGGTCCCATCTTGTTGTGGAGATGTGAAGAACGTAGAATGGGTCTGAGACTCCTTGAGCAGGAGAATATTAATATATTCCGTCCAGCATCACTGCACAGAGAGCAGGTGGAGGTGGTTGACTCACCGAAGCTCCAGACGTCACTCTGATGTGTGTAGGTCCACTGCAGGATCGACTCCAACGCCATCCACTTAATGGGAACCTGCAGAGACACGAGCATGACCTGAGTGGTTCCTTTTGAAACATCAAAGAAGACGTGAGCATTTTAAGGATCACTTTCATAACTCGGTGTTCTGTAGAGCATCTCCATGGGAACACTGAACAACACACACCTTTCCTCCGTCAGCGTGGTATTCCTTCTCGTCGGCCGTCAGCAGCTTGGCGAGGCCGAAGTCGGCGATCTTGACGTGGTTTGGAGTTTTCACCAGGACATTCCTCGCCGCCAGGTCCCGATGCACCAGGTGACGCTCCTCCAGGTAGTTCATGCCCTGCACGCACGCACACACACACGCGCGCACACACACGCACACACACACAGGAGGAAGACGAGGAGAAGGAGGAAGGAGGTGTGTAACAAATGAAAAAGAGAGAAGTTTCCAACCCTGCACCTTGTGAGCCGGCTGTGAACAGATATTTCATATATATATATAGTCT
>NW_022280999.1:9477-14338 GCF_004355925.1 Anarrhichthys ocellatus | reverse complement strand
ACTAAGACCTGCTGGGTCAGCATCACTAATGGGACTAAGACCTGCTGTGTCAGCATCAGTAATAGGACTAAGACCTGCTACCACAGAGTCCTGGAGGAGTCCAGGGTTAGCATCACTACTGGGACTAACCCTAACCCAACATTGGATTTCTGGCTTTTCTCTTTTCATTTGAAGGAAGCTTTATGACTGATATTGTTCAGTCAGCTGACCAGAGAATATAAAGTGCTCATGTTACCAGGAAAATAAGATTCACTTAATTAGCTCTCAATTTCAGAAAGTTAAATTTATGGTGATGTTAACTCAAGAAACAGAAAACACTGAGCCCTTTATTGAAAAAGGTGAAACTTGATTGATGTAAAATTAGAATAATACATAAGTAATAATGCTTAAAATGCTGATGTCTCTGTACAACTTGGTGACATAAACTTCCTATTAATTATCTGCTGTTGTTGTTTATTGTATTATTGTCTTCTTGTTTATTTCATCCGCTTCTTTTCTCTTGATTAATGTGTTAGTCACTGATTGTGAACTGTCTATATTATGAAGTTAAATATCGCTGAAAACAGTTTACTTTTTTCTCTTTTTCTTCTTCCTCTTCAGAAGTTTTCTCAGCCTCGGCGGTGGGGACCCTCTGGGATCCATGGTCACCATTGAGGTCCTTGACCTCTGACACCGGCGGGTTTGAGGCCACAGAGGTAAAGTCCAGATACTTGTTCCTGATGACTTCCTTATTGTCTACCTCTAAAATAAAGGAAATTACACAAAATACATTCAGTCATAAGAGAGATTTATAGTGAACGATATTTAAGAACTATTAAAAACTTTCTCCACTTATTAAGAAGGTTTCATCTCAAGATAAAAGAAACAGATCCTAAACTCTGAAAACATTCAAAATACAGAAAATAACAAAAACTAAATATCACAACCAAACAAAAGCAAATCAATATTATCAAGAACAGAAAAGTCCATTCATAAATAGTTTGCTCCAGGTCCTGGTCTGGTCCTACCTGGGTGGTCTGGGTTCACATGTGTGTTCTTTCCCAGTAAAGTCCCCAAAGCCCTCTTGATCCACCTGATAGTGATCTGCAGGGTGCTTTGTTCTTCTTCTTCTGGATCCAGCAGACAAACAGTGCTGAACGAGCTCAGCAGCAAGGTCAGGAACAGATTCAGGACCTGAAACCAGACCAGGAACAGAATCAGGACCTGAAACTCCAAAGTCCCGGAACAGTTTAAGGACCTACAACAAGGCGAGCAAACAGGATCAGGACCTGCAACAGGACCAAGAACAAAGTAAGACATAGACTCAGGACCTGAGGCAACTACAGGAACAGATTCAGATCCTGCAACGAGGTTAGCAACAGATTGGGGATCTGGATCAAGGCCAGCGAAAACTGGGAACAGATTCAGGACCTGTGAAATACTAGGAACAGATTCAGGATCTGAAACAAGAGCAGCAAACAGATTCAAGAGTGGATTCTGGACCTAAAACAAGGTCAGGAACCGATTCAACACCTCAAACAAGTCTGGGAACAAAGTTAGGAACAAAATAAAGAGATTCAAGAACAAATTCAGGACCTTCAACAAGGGTGGAGACACATTCAGGCACAGATACAGGACCTGCAATAAGGCCAGGAATGAGATTCAGGACCTGTACCTGTAACACTGTGTACTCAACCTAAACTTACAGTGAACTGAGATCTTTCATGATAGTTGGGCCGATCTTCTAGAAAGACCAAAACCCGGAACCTTTGACCTCAGACATGGATCTGTTCGAGCTACAGCTGACCTGCTGGACCGGAGGATTAATGAGATACAGGATCCAGGCTCAGGTCCAAATAGGTCAACCTGCTGAGACTCACCAGCAGGTTTCCGATGACGAGGAACATCGAGAAGAAGATCAGACACGTGGTCTTATCCGAGACCTCCATGCAGTCCCAGGTGATCTCAATCCACTCTCCAAACAGGACCCTGGTGACGACGAGGAACGAGTGGAAGAAGTCCGTAAACTGCCAACGAGGAAGAAGGCAGTCCGCTGAGATGCGACAGACGTGGTCTTTGTAGTCCTGCTGGAACAGCTGCATGCCGACCACGCTGAAGATGAAGCCCATGATGAGCAGAAGGAGGGTCGGGTTCCTCAGAGCCCTCACCGAGGTCCCGATGATCTTTATCAACATGTGGAAGGACGGCCACCACCTGGCCAGCCTGAACACTCTCATCTGTACAGGAGAACAGTAATATTATTTATATTGTGATATTTAAAGTACTTAATAAAAGTATTTGTTCATTTTGATGTGGTGATGATGATGTCATACTGACCACTAATAACCAGCGAAGACTGTCATAGATAGACAGCTCCAGCAGGCTGACGAAGACGATGATGCTGTCAAAGACGTTCCAGCTCACCTGTAACGATGGCAACAGACACACGTTAACATCTGTGTTAACGTCAACACTGAGCTGGCAATTACATTACATTACAGTCATTGAGCAGACGCTTTTATCCAAAGCGACTTACAATTCAGAGTCTATCACATTTCTACACCGTAGGCTCAGCTACGGGAGCAAGTGTCTTGCTCAAGGACACATCGACATGCGACTAGCAGAGCCGGAGCCGGGGATCGAACCACCGATCCTCTGATTGAAGGACGGTCCTGCTCTCCACTTAGCCACAGTCGCCCACGCAATAAACAGGAAGTCTGACCTGGAAGTATCCGTACGGGTCCATGGCCACGACTTTGAGGAACATCTCAGCTATGAAGATCATTGTGAAGACCTGCGAGAGGTCAGGGGTCAGACGTGAGAGGTCAGGGGTGAGAGGTCAACGTGTTTAGCTCTATCGGTCTTTATCATGGTATAAAGTCAGGCCTTTATTCTCATTGTCACCTGATTCTTTAATAGGTCTCTTGGTGCTTCGTTCCCTTTTCTCCTCCATGTGTTGTTGAATACTTGTGCTGTTCAGTGTGATTTTGTATTATTAATGTTTATTTAAAGACTCTTTTGACAATGTCAACGTCAACATTTTGAATTATTCACACTTTGTTTCTGATCTGATCTAAAATACTACAATACTCTTGAGCATCAGCTGCTGTTGCTTTGGCGACAGTCAGAGATGTCAATCAGAGCGGTAGAAATTTAGAAAAGACGGAATATGAGTTCTTCCAAAACTGATCCAGAATCAGAAACTGAATAAAGTATGTTAATATAATATTATTATGCCCACACTGGATATATACATATATGTCATGTTTTATAATTGCTGATAATCAGTGTAACTTGTAACTTGTTTCATTTCCACTTTAAAGTTTCAAACCTCTCTAGAACTGACCAGCTGTGCTTCATTCAGCGTCCTGTTGAAGCGCTCCGTCATTGGATAACACTCCAAACACATGAAGACGATGTTGACGATGAGGCAGATGACGACCCCGAGGTCGAAGAACGGGCTTGTGATGAAGATGTAGAGCCGCTGTTTGAGCCACCGCCAACAGCCACAACAGTTCCATTTCAGCAGGAAGTTGGCGAAGACAAACCAGCACAAAGAACACGACCTCTGGTCCTCTGAAACACAACACAGTGGATCTCTGAGGCCAACAGGAAGTCAGCATTATTCTGGTCTGTGTGTGTGTGTGTGTGTGTACCTTCCATGCTCTCTGTGTTTCCACCATCAGACTCCGTTGAGAGCGCCGGCCTGCAGGCCTCCTGCTGTAACAACAGCACATTTTAATAAAAGCTTTATTTACATGAACAAGGTGTGGGAACTGAACAGATCTCACCTCTTCTTCTTCTCTCCTCTTTATCGCTTCCAGGATGTGACCGAACTCTTCTTCTCTCCGTTTGAGCTCGGTGACGCCGGCTTCCTCCCGCTCACTGGACGCCATGGCAACGACCGCCACAGCGAGGCTGAGGACGAAGAAGCAGCCGGGGAAGAAGACGAGCACGAAGAAGGTCAGGTGGGCTTTACCTACTGCTTGTAACGTCTGCAGACAGAAAGGTGAGAGAGACAGACAGGTGAGAGACAGACAGATGAGAGAGAGAGACCCTGTTTTTGTTGTTATCACACTTTGAATTTTAGGGTTACGGACCAACTGCACCAGGCTCTCCAGGAAGTCTTTGCTCAGCAGTCTGACCACAGACATCAGAGACCACCCAAATGAGTCAAAGCTGGTGTAGCCGTAGTTTGGGTTGTTTCCCACCTTCAGACAAGTGTAGCCCTCCGGACAGCGCCTGAACACATCATCACCTTCATCATCATCACCTTCATCATCACCATCATCAGGTCTCATGTTATTAAGTGTCTGTGTTGTGAACGAACCCAGAATCAGAGCTGTTTCCACACACCAGAGCGTCGAGCTGACCTGGCAGGAAGTAGTAGTTCACTGCCAGAGAGACGAAGGACAACAGCTGAAATACAGGGATCAGACAAACACTGTACATCTAAATATCATCATCATCTTCATCATCTTCATCATACCAGGGTCTGTAGTCATATCGTGGAAACTGATATTAGAAACAGGCCAAATGACACATTTGCTCCTCAGATTTCCCATGAAGAGCAGCAGACCAGTCAGAGCCAAGACGCTAAGGACGAGCACCATCAGAACGAGGACGCTAAGGAGTCCCTTCAGTGATTGGACGAGAGCTCCGACCGTGGTCTTCAGACCTGAGAGGGGGCGGGGCGAAAGACTGACTCACGACATCATCATTCATGAAAACAGCCTTTAAAAGAGGAATGTGTAACATCTGACCTCATGCTCCACAGAACTAGGGGGCAGCAATCCACCTCTAACTCATTCTACACTAGAGTCCATCTAAATACAGTCATCGGTTATTAATAAAGCCAACTACGAACTAACAGCAGGACAAG
>NW_022280999.1:0-4477 GCF_004355925.1 Anarrhichthys ocellatus | reverse complement strand
ACACACACACACACACACACACACACACACACACACACACACACAGAGAGAGAGAAGTAAAGAAACAAAGAACCTCATTGTTTGTTAAATGAGAGCTTGTCTCTATTCACTGCCAACATTCATCTGTTCAAAACATGCACGCACGCACGCACGCACGCCCGCACGCACGCACAGACATGTGAACCTAACACATGAATGCATTTTACAAGTGGGCTAAATGTAGCTATGTGTCTGCTAAATATGCTAAAGATACGTATAATGTGTTGTAATCTGCTTATATCACTTCATATAATTATTAGCATATCTGTCACGATCAGGCGTTGCCTTCTGTGTTCTGTGTGTCTTTCTGTAGCTCCTCCCTCCTCACTCTACCTGTCAGCCACTCCCTCAGCACCAGTCCAACTCCCTTCACCTGCCCCTGCCTCTAATCAAGCTCTCCCTCATCAGCACAACTCTCCTCACCTGTTCTAGCCACTATTTAAACCCCTGCCTCTCAGTCACTCACTGCCAAGTCATTGTGTTCTACCCGCCCGGTTGTCTCGTCCTGTTCCCGGTTTCGCCGCCTGCCTGCCTCGCCTCATTCCTGCTGGATTTCCCCCCTCGTCTCGTCTCGTCTCTTGTCTTGTGCTTGGACTCCCTGTTGTGTGTTGGTAACGATTCCTATTTGTGTTTAATAAACACCTGCTTCACGCTACTCTACCTGGTTTGAGTTCTCTACCGCACCCCGTGACAATTTATAAATATCATTAATGCTTCATAACAATATACATTACATTATAAACAATTTGTGTTATCTGCTCATATCATTGTATTGTTATAAGCATATATAAATATCAATGCTTTATAACAAAGCATTTTATGATGACTGGTTCAGTTACATACTACAGAATTTCTGGTCACTCACTGACTTTTCTTTGATAAGGAGCATAGTGTTCTAATATTTACATAGTTGTCTTACATTATAGTCATTTTATATTGTTATGATGTAATATAATGTGGATAGTGCGTTTGTGTCCCATTAACGCATGTGCTTCCTCCTCACTAGTTTCCATCAGGTCATACCGGACACCCACTGCTACCATTATTATTATTATTATTATAAGTCACATTTCTATTAATGCTATTTCATCATTATTATTCTATTATATCAACCACTACTGTTACTATTTGTAGTAATCATTTGTTATTATTCGTGCTATTACTCCTGTCATGTATCATTAATGTCATATGGATCGATAATGTTCCCTCCTTTGTTGCTTTCCTTGAGGTTTCTTCCTTTTTTCACAGTTAGAAATTTGTTTGTGGGAGTTTTTATTTTACCCATGGGACGATCTAAATATGTTGTACAGATTGTAAAGCCCTCTGAGGCAAATTTGAGATTGTGATTTTGGGTAGTACAAATAAAATAGAATTGAATTATTAATAAATACAAGTGGTTATTGGGCGCTTTAAGTGAAGTAATGCTATTCCTAAGGTATAGACGCATTAAATACTGGTAATAGGTCACTCTGTGGTCATTGTAAAACAAAGATCAATAAATCTAAAATGTCAGTGAGTGACCAGCAGTTACGAAGTATATGAAGAGAGACTCACAGAGCCGCTTGGCTGACGTCCTGCTGTAAGATTGTTGTCTTACTTCCGGTTGGCGGTCTACTTGTTTTAATGGGAGTAAACTGCTCCAGCTTAACCCAGTTAGTTGTGTTATATTCTTCGTTACAAGCAGACTGTTGGCCACTACGGCACCTCTAGGATCTTCAAGAGCGTCTTCATCCTTCCTAAATGGGCTTATTTTGAAGTAAGCCAGAAACTCAGACTAGCACAGATGGAACAACTAACTGGTAGTTTGATCCTCCATACTTTGAAGGTACACCCCGGTATAACACTTCTTGCTGTGGTTGATAGTGAATGTGGCCACCTGTGGGCTGACAAGTAACTATAAACCTGAGCCGGCCCCAACTGTGAACCTGAGCCGGCCCCAACTGTGAACCTGAGCCGGCCCCAACTGTAAACCTGAGCCGGCCCCAACTGTAAACCTGAGCCGGCCCCAACTGTAAACCTGAGCCAGCCCTAACTATAAACCTGAACCAGCCCTAACTTAAGTCTTAAGCCTACTCTTACATGTGGTGAGGGTTTCTGCCCCCCTCGACTGAAACTGGAAGCTGGTTCCACAAAAGAGCTTGATAACTGAAGGTTCTGGTTCCCGTTCTACTTTTTGAGACTCTAGGAACCACAAGTAACTGCATTCTGGGAGTGCAGCTCTTTAGTGGGGTAATAGGGTACACATTAGAACACTGCAAATAAACTACATTTCTTACATGTATCCTCACTGAAGAGGAAAAGCTCAACATGTGACATACAGAGACCATCAACAGCTGCTAAAGTACGATAGCCATCAATAACGGGGCTTAGCTTTTAAAAAACTGTGGGATTAGAAAGTTGCTAAAAGAAGGAAAGAGCTAAGAGACTAACAGAATTAGTGTACGTTTAAATGTATAACTGACATTTAGCCACTGTAATGAAGAATATAACAAATCGAATGGGTTATGCTACAGTAGCTATGCACGCAAACTCAGAAATGCTGACAATGAGAAATGAGAGAACACGCTGACTTCAGCACGTCAACACCTGAGAATCAACATCGGTCCTCCTGAGTCTCGTTCGTAGACAATCATGAACTAACAACAGTATATGTATACGAGTCGGTATGTTCAGGTTTCTGTCTACAGTAACATGATGACCTGTAACCGGAGGTGATGCTCATGTTCAGGTACTCTGAGGGGATACAAGACGTAGGTATATGATATAAAACAGATGTATTAACTGGTGTTTAATAAGGAGCAGAGCACTCTGGGATTTTACTAGGAGCGTTTATTAAAAATGATTTTGGTAAAAAATTTTGGCCACGTAAAAACAAAAAAACAAACAGGAAATACAAAATAAGAAAGTAAAAAAATCTGTGGTCACATGGTTTTAACATTCATTGTTTCATAACTTTAGACTTGAACTTTCATTTTATTACATTCACAAAGACATTCAAAACTCAAAAGTACAATTTTAAAAACTTTACTGAAGCTTTGAGAAAGGTTTTCTTTAAATATCAAGATTTATATTTTATAGCTACTTAACGTCTTGAATAGCCCATAAAATATCTTTGGTTTTCATTCAAACACCATAATTAGATTTTGGAATAAACATCTTTAATTTTGGTTCTCTCTCTTCTATGATTGGTAAAAGAGGTCACTTCTGATTCAGTGCGGAGTAAAGGTCAAAGGTCGAATCATCTATCGGCAACCCATCAAGAAAAAAAAAAATCTAAATCTACGAAGAACTTTGTGCTCTCAAACAATTTAACCAGAAACACATCCAACACATCTAACCCTAGAACAGACAGGTGGAGTAGATGGTGACCTTGCGGCTGATCTCCTGAAGCAGCTCCTTCACGGCCGCCTCCAGCTCCACCAGCTGCTCCACCTTCACCTCCAGAGTCTGCTGGTTGTCTCCGTAAGACTTCTCCAGGTCTGTAAAAGATAAATAAAACAAAAACTTTAACACTAGTGTTGGGTGGTTTTTGGGTCTACAAGTTTACACCGGTTTGATTGTAATATTGAAATGGTATTTATTACGCGTTCTGCCAAATTAAAAAAGTCACCTACATCAGCAACCAGTGAGGACAGAGTTACAGCGCTAGCTTGTATAAACCTCTTTTCCTTTAGGAATCATGACTTTTTGTGGGCGGAGCTTAGCTAAAAGCAGAATAATTATCCGAACACATTAGTTAATGCTGGCTAGCAAGTGTTGTTGTCTTTTCTTGATAACTGCTGAAGAACTCTGGGGCCGCGTCGCCTACTGGTAGACTACTTGATGGGAGAAGAGAAGACGGGAGATCCCGAGAGGAGGGCTGGCTAGTTAGCTAGCTAGCTTGTCCATCTGCAGAGCTCGCTAGTGCTGGAGTGATGTCAGTGTGATGTCACCTTTGAGCAGCTGCAGTTTGTCGCTGGCCTTCAGCAGCAGCTCTTTAGCTTCCTGCTGCAGTGACTCCGCCCTCTTCTTTGCATTAGCGACACCCCCGGCCTTCTGACCAATCAGCTGCTCCACTTTGGCATACTTCTCCTTCAGCTCCGAGTCCAGGTCCTACACAAAACACACACACACACACACACACAGCTCCTGATCAACATCAACTAGAAGATATCTGCAGATGTTTGAGTGTCCTTTAGGTGAACTCACCTTCTTCACGTCCTCTGCAACCTTTCTGATGCTCGCTGCATCTCGATTGGTGCGTTCGGTGCTCACAGTGACGTTCAGACCTTTGTCTCTCAGCAGCAGTACTTCCTGCTCCAGCCTCTGCAGCCTTTGGGTGGCGTTAGTCAGCTTCAACTCTGCATGTGCCGTCTCCAACTCCACCTGAACGCAGCACAGACAGGCAGCGTGTTACCTTCATGTTTCTAACGTGAGTGTAGCAAACGAAAGTGACAGG
>NW_022280998.1:9477-14340 GCF_004355925.1 Anarrhichthys ocellatus | reverse complement strand
ACTAAGACCTGCTGGGTCAGCATCACTAATGGGACTAAGACCTGCTGTGTCAGCATCAGTAATAGGACTAAGACCTGCTACCACAGAGTCCTGGAGGAGTCCAGGGTTAGCATCACTACTGGGACTAACCCTAACCCAACATTGGATTTCTGGCTTTTCTCTTTTCATTTGAAGGAAGCTTTATGACTGATATTGTTCAGTCAGCTGACCAGAGAATATAAAGTGCTCATGTTACCAGGAAAATAAGATTCACTTAATTAGCTCTCAATTTCAGAAAGTTAAATTTATGGTGATGTTAACTCAAGAAACAGAAAACACTGAGCCCTTTATTGAAAAAGGTGAAACTTGATTGATGTAAAATTAGAATAATACATAAGTAATAATGCTTAAAATGCTGATGTCTCTGTACAACTTGGTGACATAAACTTCCTATTAATTATCTGCTGTTGTTGTTTATTGTATTATTGTCTTCTTGTTTATTTCATCCGCTTCTTTTCTCTTGATTAATGTGTTAGTCACTGATTGTGAACTGTCTATATTATGAAGTTAAATATCGCTGAAAACAGTTTACTTTTTTCTCTTTTTCTTCTTCCTCTTCAGAAGTTTTCTCAGCCTCGGCGGTGGGGACCCTCTGGGATCCATGGTCACCATTGAGGTCCTTGACCTCTGACACCGGCGGGTTTGAGGCCACAGAGGTAAAGTCCAGATACTTGTTCCTGATGACTTCCTTATTGTCTACCTCTAAAATAAAGGAAATTACACAAAATACATTCAGTCATAAGAGAGATTTATAGTGAACGATATTTAAGAACTATTAAAAACTTTCTCCACTTATTAAGAAGGTTTCATCTCAAGATAAAAGAAACAGATTCTAAACTCTGAAAACATTCAAAATACAGAAAATAACAAAAACTAAATATCACAACCAAACAAAAGCAAATCAATATTATCAAGAACAGAAAAGTCCATTCATAAATAGTTTGCTCCAGGTCCTGGTCTGGTCCTACCTGGGTGGTCTGGGTTCACATGTGTGTTCTTTCCCAGTAAAGTCCCCAAAGCCCTCTTGATCCACCTGATAGTGATCTGCAGGGTGCTTTGTTCTTCTTCTTCTGGATCCAGCAGACAAACAGTGCTGAACGAGCTCAGCAGCAAGGTCAGGAACAGATTCAGGACCTGAAACCAGACCAGGAACAGAATCAGGACCTGAAACTCCAAAGTCCCGGAACAGTTTAAGGACCTACAACAAGGCGAGCAAACAGGATCAGGACCTGCAACAGGACCAAGAACAAAGTAAGACATAGACTCAGGACCTGAGGCAACTACAGGAACAGATTCAGATCCTGCAACGAGGTTAGCAACAGATTGGGGATCTGGATCAAGGCCAGCGAAAACTGGGAACAGATTCAGGACCTGTGAAATACTAGGAACAGATTCAGGATCTGAAACAAGAGCAGCAAACAGATTCAAGAGTGGATTCTGGACCTAAAACAAGGTCAGGAACCGATTCAACACCTCAAACAAGTCTGGGAACAAAGTTAGGAACAAAATAAAGAGATTCAAGAACAAATTCAGGACCTTCAACAAGGGTGGAGACACATTCAGGCACAGATACAGGACCTGCAATAAGGCCAGGAATGAGATTCAGGACCTGTACCTGTAACACTGTGTACTCAACCTAAACTTACAGTGAACTGAGATCTTTCATGATAGTTGGGCCGATCTTCTAGAAAGACCAAAACCCGGAACCTTTGACCTCAGACATGGATCTGTTCGAGCTACAGCTGACCTGCTGGACCGGAGGATTAATGAGATACAGGATCCAGGCTCAGGTCCAAATAGGTCAACCTGCTGAGACTCACCAGCAGGTTTCCGATGACGAGGAACATCGAGAAGAAGATCAGACACGTGGTCTTATCCGAGACCTCCATGCAGTCCCAGGTGATCTCAATCCACTCTCCAAACAGGACCCTGGTGACGACGAGGAACGAGTGGAAGAAGTCCGTAAACTGCCAACGAGGAAGAAGGCAGTCCGCTGAGATGCGACAGACGTGGTCTTTGTAGTCCTGCTGGAACAGCTGCATGCCGACCACGCTGAAGATGAAGCCCATGATGAGCAGAAGGAGGGTCGGGTTCCTCAGAGCCCTCACCGAGGTCCCGATGATCTTTATCAACATGTGGAAGGACGGCCACCACCTGGCCAGCCTGAACACTCTCATCTGTACAGGAGAACAGTAATATTATTTATATTGTGATATTTAAAGTACTTAATAAAAGTATTTGTTCATTTTGATGTGGTGATGATGATGTCATACTGACCACTAATAACCAGCGAAGACCGTCATAGATAGACAGCTCCAGCAGGCTGACGAAGACGATGATGCTGTCAAAGACGTTCCAGCTCACCTGTAACGATGGCAACAGACACACGTTAACATCTGTGTTAACGTCAACACTGAGCTGGCAATTACATTACATTACAGTCATTGAGCAGACGCTTTTATCCAAAGCGACTTACAATTCAGAGTCTATCACATTTCTACACCGTAGGCTCAGCTACGGGAGCAAGTGTCTTGCTCAAGGACACATCGACATGCGACTAGCAGAGCCGGAGCCGGGGATCGAACCACCGATCCTCTGATTGAAGGACGGTCCTGCTCTCCACTTAGCCACAGTCGCCCACGCAATAAACAGGAAGTCTGACCTGGAAGTATCCGTACGGGTCCATGGCCACGACTTTGAGGAACATCTCAGCTATGAAGATCATTGTGAAGACCTGCGAGAGGTCAGGGGTCAGACGTGAGAGGTCAGGGGTGAGAGGTCAACGTGTTTAGCTCTATCGGTCTTTATCATGGTATAAAGTCAGGCCTTTATTCTCATTGTCACCTGATTCTTTAATAGGTCTCTTGGTGCTTCGTTCCCTTTTCTCCTCCATGTGTTGTTGAATACTTGTGCTGTTCAGTGTGATTTTGTATTATTAATGTTTATTTAAAGACTCTTTTGACAATGTCAACGTCAACATTTTGAATTATTCACACTTTGTTTCTGATCTGATCTAAAATACTACAATACTCTTGAGCATCAGCTGCTGTTGCTTTGGCGACAGTCAGAGATGTCAATCAGAGCGGTAGAAATTTAGAAAAGACGGAATATGAGTTCTTCCAAAACTGATCCAGAATCAGAAACTGAATAAAGTATGTTAATATAATATTATTATGCCCACACTGGATATATACATATATGTCATGTTTTATAATTGCTGATAATCAGTGTAACTTGTAACTTGTTTCATTTCCACTTTAAAGTTTCAAACCTCTCTAGAACTGACCAGCTGTGCTTCATTCAGCGTCCTGTTGAAGCGCTCCGTCATTGGATAACACTCCAAACACATGAAGACGATGTTGACGATGAGGCAGATGACGACCCCGAGGTCGAAGAACGGGCTTGTGATGAAGATGTAGAGCCGCTGTTTGAGCCACCGCCAACAGCCACAACAGTTCCATTTCAGCAGGAAGTTGGCGAAGACAAACCAGCACAAAGAACACGACCTCTGGTCCTCTGAAACACAACACAGTGGATCTCTGAGGCCAACAGGAAGTCAGCATTATTCTGGTCTGTGTGTGTGTGTGTGTGTGTGTACCTTCCATGCTCTCTGTGTTTCCACCATCAGACTCCGTTGAGAGCGCCGGCCTGCAGGCCTCCTGCTGTAACAACAGCACATTTTAATAAAAGCTTTATTTACATGAACAAGGTGTGGGAACTGAACAGATCTCACCTCTTCTTCTTCTCTCCTCTTTATCGCTTCCAGGATGTGACCGAACTCTTCTTCTCTCCGTTTGAGCTCGGTGACGCCGGCTTCCTCCCGCTCACTGGACGCCATGGCAACGACCGCCACAGCGAGGCTGAGGACGAAGAAGCAGCCGGGGAAGAAGACGAGCACGAAGAAGGTCAGGTGGGCTTTACCTACTGCTTGTAACGTCTGCAGACAGAAAGGTGAGAGAGACAGACAGGTGAGAGACAGACAGATGAGAGAGAGAGACCCTGTTTTTGTTGTTATCACACTTTGAATTTTAGGGTTACGGACCAACTGCACCAGGCTCTCCAGGAAGTCTTTGCTCAGCAGTCTGACCACAGACATCAGAGACCACCCAAATGAGTCAAAGCTGGTGTAGCCGTAGTTTGGGTTGTTTCCCACCTTCAGACAAGTGTAGCCCTCCGGACAGCGCCTGAACACATCATCACCTTCATCATCATCACCTTCATCATCACCATCATCAGGTCTCATGTTATTAAGTGTCTGTGTTGTGAACGAACCCAGAATCAGAGCTGTTTCCACACACCAGAGCGTCGAGCTGACCTGGCAGGAAGTAGTAGTTCACTGCCAGAGAGACGAAGGACAACAGCTGAAATACAGGGATCAGACAAACACTGTACATCTAAATATCATCATCATCTTCATCATCTTCATCATACCAGGGTCTGTAGTCATATCGTGGAAACTGATATTAGAAACAGGCCAAATGACACATTTGCTCCTCAGATTTCCCATGAAGAGCAGCAGACCAGTCAGAGCCAAGACGCTAAGGACGAGCACCATCAGAACGAGGACGCTAAGGAGTCCCTTCAGTGATTGGACGAGAGCTCCGACCGTGGTCTTCAGACCTGAGAGGGGGCGGGGCGAAAGACTGACTCACGACATCATCATTCATGAAAACAGCCTTTAAAAGAGGAATGTGTAACATCTGACCTCATGCTCCACAGAACTAGGGGGCAGCAATCCACCTCTAACTCATTCTACACTAGAGTCCATCTAAATACAGTCATCGGTTATTAATAAAGCCAACTACGAACTAACAGCAGGACAAG
>NW_022280998.1:0-4477 GCF_004355925.1 Anarrhichthys ocellatus | reverse complement strand
ACACACACACACACACACACACACACACACACACACACACACACAGAGAGAGAGAAGTAAAGAAACAAAGAACCTCATTGTTTGTTAAATGAGAGCTTGTCTCTATTCACTGCCAACATTCATCTGTTCAAAACATGCACGCACGCACGCACGCACGCCCGCACGCACGCACAGACATGTGAACCTAACACATGAATGCATTTTACAAGTGGGCTAAATGTAGCTATGTGTCTGCTAAATATGCTAAAGATACGTATAATGTGTTGTAATCTGCTTATATCACTTCATATAATTATTAGCATATCTGTCACGATCAGGCGTTGCCTTCTGTGTTCTGTGTGTCTTTCTGTAGCTCCTCCCTCCTCACTCTACCTGTCAGCCACTCCCTCAGCACCAGTCCAACTCCCTTCACCTGCCCCTGCCTCTAATCAAGCTCTCCCTCATCAGCACAACTCTCCTCACCTGTTCTAGCCACTATTTAAACCCCTGCCTCTCAGTCACTCACTGCCAAGTCATTGTGTTCTACCCGCCCGGTTGTCTCGTCCTGTTCCCGGTTTCGCCGCCTGCCTGCCTCGCCTCATTCCTGCTGGATTTCCCCCCTCGTCTCGTCTCGTCTCTTGTCTTGTGCTTGGACTCCCTGTTGTGTGTTGGTAACGATTCCTATTTGTGTTTAATAAACACCTGCTTCACGCTACTCTACCTGGTTTGAGTTCTCTACCGCACCCCGTGACAATTTATAAATATCATTAATGCTTCATAACAATATACATTACATTATAAACAATTTGTGTTATCTGCTCATATCATTGTATTGTTATAAGCATATATAAATATCAATGCTTTATAACAAAGCATTTTATGATGACTGGTTCAGTTACATACTACAGAATTTCTGGTCACTCACTGACTTTTCTTTGATAAGGAGCATAGTGTTCTAATATTTACATAGTTGTCTTACATTATAGTCATTTTATATTGTTATGATGTAATATAATGTGGATAGTGCGTTTGTGTCCCATTAACGCATGTGCTTCCTCCTCACTAGTTTCCATCAGGTCATACCGGACACCCACTGCTACCATTATTATTATTATTATTATAAGTCACATTTCTATTAATGCTATTTCATCATTATTATTCTATTATATCAACCACTACTGTTACTATTTGTAGTAATCATTTGTTATTATTCGTGCTATTACTCCTGTCATGTATCATTAATGTCATATGGATCGATAATGTTCCCTCCTTTGTTGCTTTCCTTGAGGTTTCTTCCTTTTTTCACAGTTAGAAATTTGTTTGTGGGAGTTTTTATTTTACCCATGGGACGATCTAAATATGTTGTACAGATTGTAAAGCCCTCTGAGGCAAATTTGAGATTGTGATTTTGGGTAGTACAAATAAAATAGAATTGAATTATTAATAAATACAAGTGGTTATTGGGCGCTTTAAGTGAAGTAATGCTATTCCTAAGGTATAGACGCATTAAATACTGGTAATAGGTCACTCTGTGGTCATTGTAAAACAAAGATCAATAAATCTAAAATGTCAGTGAGTGACCAGCAGTTACGAAGTATATGAAGAGAGACTCACAGAGCCGCTTGGCTGACGTCCTGCTGTAAGATTGTTGTCTTACTTCCGGTTGGCGGTCTACTTGTTTTAATGGGAGTAAACTGCTCCAGCTTAACCCAGTTAGTTGTGTTATATTCTTCGTTACAAGCAGACTGTTGGCCACTACGGCACCTCTAGGATCTTCAAGAGCGTCTTCATCCTTCCTAAATGGGCTTATTTTGAAGTAAGCCAGAAACTCAGACTAGCACAGATGGAACAACTAACTGGTAGTTTGATCCTCCATACTTTGAAGGTACACCCCGGTATAACACTTCTTGCTGTGGTTGATAGTGAATGTGGCCACCTGTGGGCTGACAAGTAACTATAAACCTGAGCCGGCCCCAACTGTGAACCTGAGCCGGCCCCAACTGTGAACCTGAGCCGGCCCCAACTGTAAACCTGAGCCGGCCCCAACTGTAAACCTGAGCCGGCCCCAACTGTAAACCTGAGCCAGCCCTAACTATAAACCTGAACCAGCCCTAACTTAAGTCTTAAGCCTACTCTTACATGTGGTGAGGGTTTCTGCCCCCCTCGACTGAAACTGGAAGCTGGTTCCACAAAAGAGCTTGATAACTGAAGGTTCTGGTTCCCGTTCTACTTTTTGAGACTCTAGGAACCACAAGTAACTGCATTCTGGGAGTGCAGCTCTTTAGTGGGGTAATAGGGTACACATTAGAACACTGCAAATAAACTACATTTCTTACATGTATCCTCACTGAAGAGGAAAAGCTCAACATGTGACATACAGAGACCATCAACAGCTGCTAAAGTACGATAGCCATCAATAACGGGGCTTAGCTTTTAAAAAACTGTGGGATTAGAAAGTTGCTAAAAGAAGGAAAGAGCTAAGAGACTAACAGAATTAGTGTACGTTTAAATGTATAACTGACATTTAGCCACTGTAATGAAGAATATAACAAATCGAATGGGTTATGCTACAGTAGCTATGCACGCAAACTCAGAAATGCTGACAATGAGAAATGAGAGAACACGCTGACTTCAGCACGTCAACACCTGAGAATCAACATCGGTCCTCCTGAGTCTCGTTCGTAGACAATCATGAACTAACAACAGTATATGTATACGAGTCGGTATGTTCAGGTTTCTGTCTACAGTAACATGATGACCTGTAACCGGAGGTGATGCTCATGTTCAGGTACTCTGAGGGGATACAAGACGTAGGTATATGATATAAAACAGATGTATTAACTGGTGTTTAATAAGGAGCAGAGCACTCTGGGATTTTACTAGGAGCGTTTATTAAAAATGATTTTGGTAAAAAATTTTGGCCACGTAAAAACAAAAAAACAAACAGGAAATACAAAATAAGAAAGTAAAAAAATCTGTGGTCACATGGTTTTAACATTCATTGTTTCATAACTTTAGACTTGAACTTTCATTTTATTACATTCACAAAGACATTCAAAACTCAAAAGTACAATTTTAAAAACTTTACTGAAGCTTTGAGAAAGGTTTTCTTTAAATATCAAGATTTATATTTTATAGCTACTTAACGTCTTGAATAGCCCATAAAATATCTTTGGTTTTCATTCAAACACCATAATTAGATTTTGGAATAAACATCTTTAATTTTGGTTCTCTCTCTTCTATGATTGGTAAAAGAGGTCACTTCTGATTCAGTGCGGAGTAAAGGTCAAAGGTCGAATCATCTATCGGCAACCCATCAAGAAAAAAAAAAATCTAAATCTACGAAGAACTTTGTGCTCTCAAACAATTTAACCAGAAACACATCCAACACATCTAACCCTAGAACAGACAGGTGGAGTAGATGGTGACCTTGCGGCTGATCTCCTGAAGCAGCTCCTTCACGGCCGCCTCCAGCTCCACCAGCTGCTCCACCTTCACCTCCAGAGTCTGCTGGTTGTCTCCGTAAGACTTCTCCAGGTCTGTAAAAGATAAATAAAACAAAAACTTTAACACTAGTGTTGGGTGGTTTTTGGGTCTACAAGTTTACACCGGTTTGATTGTAATATTGAAATGGTATTTATTACGCGTTCTGCCAAATTAAAAAAGTCACCTACATCAGCAACCAGTGAGGACAGAGTTACAGCGCTAGCTTGTATAAACCTCTTTTCCTTTAGGAATCATGACTTTTTGTGGGCGGAGCTTAGCTAAAAGCAGAATAATTATCCGAACACATTAGTTAATGCTGGCTAGCAAGTGTTGTTGTCTTTTCTTGATAACTGCTGAAGAACTCTGGGGCCGCGTCGCCTACTGGTAGACTACTTGATGGGAGAAGAGAAGACGGGAGATCCCGAGAGGAGGGCTGGCTAGTTAGCTAGCTAGCTTGTCCATCTGCAGAGCTCGCTAGTGCTGGAGTGATGTCAGTGTGATGTCACCTTTGAGCAGCTGCAGTTTGTCGCTGGCCTTCAGCAGCAGCTCTTTAGCTTCCTGCTGCAGTGACTCCGCCCTCTTCTTTGCATTAGCGACACCCCCGGCCTTCTGACCAATCAGCTGCTCCACTTTGGCATACTTCTCCTTCAGCTCCGAGTCCAGGTCCTACACAAAACACACACACACACACACACACAGCTCCTGATCAACATCAACTAGAAGATATCTGCAGATGTTTGAGTGTCCTTTAGGTGAACTCACCTTCTTCACGTCCTCTGCAACCTTTCTGATGCTCGCTGCATCTCGATTGGTGCGTTCGGTGCTCACAGTGACGTTCAGACCTTTGTCTCTCAGCAGCAGTACTTCCTGCTCCAGCCTCTGCAGCCTTTGGGTGGCGTTAGTCAGCTTCAACTCTGCATGTGCCGTCTCCAACTCCACCTGAACGCAGCACAGACAGGCAGCGCGTTACCTTCATGTTTCTAACGTGAGTGTAGCAAACGAAAGTGACAGG
>NW_022280997.1:0-14343 GCF_004355925.1 Anarrhichthys ocellatus | reverse complement strand
GGGGCAATCACTTTTTCACACAGGGCCATGTAGGTTTGGATTTTTTTTCCCCCTTAATAATAAAAACCTTCATTTAAAAACTGCATTTTGTGTTTACTTGTGTTATCTTTGTCTAATATTTAAATTTGTTTGATGATCTGAAACATTTAAGTGTGACAAACATGCAAAGAAATCAGGAAGGGGGCAACCACTTTTTCACACAACTGTGTGTATATATATATATATATATGTGTGTGTGTGTGTGTGTGTTTCATCAGGCGTGTGCGAGAGGAGCATGTCCAGTCTAAGTCAATCGCTCTGGAAGGAACAGGTACAGTGCGCTGGAGGTTAAAACTACGATTTATGTTTAAGGAAACTCATCTAAGCTCCACTGAGTGCAGCAGTGGGGGAACTTTTAGTTAGAGGTTGGAGGGTCAGAGGTCACTTCACAAATACAATTTGACAAATTAAATTAATGTTTTCATCTGGATTATTATGAAACGGATGTTCTCATTCTAATCCAGCTGGAATTTGTTAATGGGTTGATTCACAATAAGCAAAACACCAGATCAAAATTTCAGAATCTGAAATGTGTAAATAGGGTAATAGGGTAAATAGGTTTTTGAATCTGTGTTTCCTTAAGTCTTGCAAAACTCATTTGAGAAATGGGGTGGGCGGGAAGACAGCTGCATTTTATAAGTTATAGAAACAGTCTAAATTTTAGTAAACGTATAATTAAATGATTTTCACATCATTCTTAATCTGATTATCATAGTTTTCATACTTAATCAGACCGACTGAAAGTGGTTTTAATCTAACATCAGTCTTTGACGGGAGTCACAACGTCCTGATTGTTTTCTTTAACTTTCCAGTGATGTCTAAAGGAGTTGTGAATGACAGAGCCATCAGCACACCAAAAGGTACGAACACACCGCGGCGTTTGAACCTCCACAACAAAAGTGCCAGGGTTGCTCAGAAGAAAACCCAGACTCCGAACAGTATTTCTTCTTCTACACATGGTCGTGTTCTCACAGTCCGTATGCCTTTTCCTTTAAAGTGTATCTTTGAAAATCTTAAAAAGAAATACACTTATTACGATTCTTTCCAAGAGTCTGATGTTCAGATGGATATCAATCTCATGTCTGTGTCTTTGGAGTTGAGATGTAGTTAGCCTAGTTTAGCATAAAGATTGGAAGCAGGGAGCAATTGCTAGCCTGGCTTTGTTTAGACTGTTAACAGACAGAAATCTTAAAACAACACTTGCTGGAGCCATTTGTTAAATTTTTTTAGATTTACCTTTTAATTGATTAAACATTTCAGTCTGTCATCTGTCCTCCCTGTAATCCAGGAGTCAACATCAATTTGACATTTGACGAAGTCAGCGCGATCTTCAGTGACCGAGGAATAAGTGAGCTACTCTGACTTCTCACTCAATCCCACTGATCAGGTGTTCGGCAGCAGTTTATGAGCATTATGAGAACCTTAATCTGTGTCTACTGTGTCCCCCACAGGTGTCGTCGGGGAGACCAGTGTTCTTCACGTGCAGTCAAATGAGCAGCAGTGAGTGCACTACTTCCGTCATTGCCTCCACAGTCCATGTTTTCTATCACAGTTCTAGTTCTGCAGGCATTTTCCACATGTAGTTTGTGACAGTAACAATAGTTTCATCTAAATAAATGGTTAAAGCTGTAGTTTTAGTCACTTAAACCAGCATTTGCGAAAATATATTTTCACAATAAAACCCCCAAGAGACTCTAGATTTTTGCACGTCGCACAGGCTATATTTCCAGGTCAAAGGCGTGGCTGTAAAATTATGGAAAAACACATTTCACTTCCTATAAATTCTTCACAATAAAAGCACCCACCCTGCCTGTAATTGTTGCAGTTTACTCTTCCTCCCTGCAGTATTAGTAGACTTATTGAAGAACAATCGCTAATGAAGCTCCTTTAATTCCATGATGTTCACATGCTGTGCACACCTCACTGAGATCCGAAGTCAGTGCGAGCCATATCACCTTTGCATGTCGAAAATCAGATCTCGGAGCGTACAGACTTGACAGTTATATCTATTTTATAATTTAATTTTTCTTAAATACACTACATGAATTATAATTTATAAAAATATTTTTCCCATTATCTTATTTTCTCATTGCACAGCTATCATCTTCCTCAGTTGCTCTGCTTCCAGTGCAGCTTGTTTTAAGTAGAGCTTTTATCCAATCAGATTTCACTTCTGTGTCTCTAGGTAAGAAGAGAGGCAAGTTTAAGTGAATGGGGACGATATTGTTGATTGTCATTGGTGTTCAACCAATCAGATATTTAGTTTGACATGTTGGGCGTATTCTTTGACGTGTCAGAGCCTGCTAGCCGGCCTATAGCTACGTCAGCATTACATGCAGCTCAGTGTCCAGGTGCAGCTCTGCCGTGTCAAGTGTAACTTTTTTTTAAAGTTTAAATATATATATTAGTGCTGGGCAACGATTAAAAATTTTAATCGCATGGTTATGGCAAAGTTCAATAATGAATTCAATAGTAGTGTATTGTGCACTTTTATTTTAAAAGTACTGCTATATGAACAAAAGTGCAATAACATTTGGTTTGCAAACACTTAAAACACATGAGGTGCTTTTTAACAGCAGTATTCCCTTTACACCAGTGGCGGGCCGTGCATTTTATACCTGGGCCTTCACTGCTGTCTTACCACCTAGCTAATAACCTAATGATGGCGCCACAGCTACGGATATTTGTTTCTAGGGGTGTAACATCACGTATTCGTATTAAACCGTTCGGTACGAGGCTTACAAACCGAACAATAATACTAGTGCATTTGGAAAATGCAGAAGCTTAAATTGTGGTAAATATAATGTTTTCGGTGGAGACACCTGTCTGTCTGTCTTAGTTTTCGGGTCAGCGTCTAACCCCGGAAGCAAAACAAAACACAGCTGAGGCACGTATATTCTGCGAGGCTATGCTAAACTAGCTTAGTAAGGAAAACAACACGCACAAACTCACGCTACATTCTCCCCGCAGCGTATAGGCAGTTGTTCCCTACTGATTCAAACAGGGCTAAGCAATCGCCACACAATTCCCATTTCTCCAGACCATAATTCTTGTTTGTAAAAGAAAACAGCCAAAACAGATTCAATTATCCGGACCCTAAACCCACGCAGGACGGTATGCTTCATAATTAACGGACAATGCATATGGTCAAAATCGATGTAATTAACACAATGACAAGAGCGAACTCTGAAGAACCAGTCACATATATTTAAAACAAAGCATGACAAAACAATCCAGCAACGCTCACACTAAAGAGCAAGGGCCATTCAAATAGTATTCACATCAGCGAACAATATCCATAAATGACACGATAGGCAAAATTAACACACTGCAGATGTAAAGAAAACAAAAGCAGTTTCACTTACCAAATGCTGTTCTATTTAACGACAAAGTCCATCCTCTTGTCTTTGTTTACAAAGAGTTCAATAACGCGGCTGTGCAGTACATCCCTGTGTTTTAGTTCCAGCAA
Organism: Anarrhichthys ocellatus; assembly: GCF_004355925.1. NCBI lineage: Eukaryota > Metazoa > Chordata > Actinopteri > Perciformes > Anarhichadidae > Anarrhichthys > Anarrhichthys ocellatus. The sequence continues at coordinate 10,835 of NW_022280997.1, read as the reverse complement.
GAGGTCCTTTTCGATTGCCATGGATGCCAGTGATGACAGTCGAGCCTCCCCAGTTGCGTTTCTGGAATAGGTTTTGATGCGTTTTAGCGCTGAAAATGTCCGCTTGACAGAGGCAGTCGATTTCGGGATCGTCACCGCCAAACATGCCAGTGCGTAAAGTTGACGCATGCTCTCCACCAGATCTTTCTGCTGAAGGAAAGCCAGTAGATCAGCAGGGCTTTTTCCTTCAAAGTCAGCCATGGCGTACATTACAGTCAGTTCTGTTTTAAGCCGTGTCAGATCATCAAACAGAGATCAGTGACTCTGCGTTAGCTTGGAGAAGGCCGAATCCGGAAATTTCTTCCGATATGCCTCATACACCAAGACATTCAGTCGCAAATAACAGGCATTCCCAGCAATACAATTTGCACCTCTTCTCCGACCCTGTCAGCCAGGAATACCGTTCATAGTTTGCGGACTGAAAGTAGCGCATGAATCCTTTTCCTGGCTGGGTCAGGGCTGCTAGCTGTGGGGTTGGCCGTCCATTTCTTACTATGTCCAGTTTGTCCGGAAATGTCCTTCTTGAGAAAGGCGTTCCCAGTAACTCCGCCACTAAATCAGTTTCTCCTCCTCCTTCCGCGATTTGATGTTAATAAAACAAAGCGTGGTAAAAAAAACTAAAAATGCCATAATTTGTTCCATATCTTTCCACTTGAACTCTGACTACTACAACCTAAGTTCTGCTAGCAAGCATAAGTTTCACTTTATTCACGTGCTCGCCCACTGACCAATTACAGCACACTCTGCACCTCACGGCAGAGCTGCACCTGGACACTGAGCTGCATGTAATGCTGACGTAGCTATAGGCCGGCTAGCAGGCTCTGACACGTCAAAGAATACGCCCAACATGTCAAACTAAATATCTGATTGGTTGAACACCAATGACAATCAACAATATCGTCCCCATTCACTTAAACTTGCCTCTCTTCTTACCTAGAGACACAGAGGTGAAATCTGATTGGATAAAAGCTCTACTTAAAACAAGCTGCACTGGAAGCAGAGCAACTGAGGAAGATGATAGCTGTGCAATGAGAAAATAAGATAATGGGAAAAATATTTTTAGAAATTATAATTCATGTAGTGTATTTAAGAAAAATTAAATTATAAAATAGATATAACTTTGTGATTCTGTTTAGGCCAGCAGAGAAGGCCCTGACGGCCTGCCACTGCTTTACACAATACCAGTTCTATCTCTTCACCATCTGTGCTCAGTGTGAGTGTATGTGAAACGTTCCACTGCTGTGAAACAGGAATAAAATGTTTCAGCATGTTTCATCTAAATGTGCGTCTTGTGTCTTCATGACAGTCAGAGCATGTGAATGCAGCTCTACTGTTCTTCAATATAATGCTGTAACTCCGAGGTGATGATGGTGACCCAGCGATCAAAGAATAAAGACACTTTACGCACAATTTAGGTGTATTTTCCCTTTAACTCACGAGATGCAGGTAGCATGTTTTATACTTGATGTGAATATAATTCATACTTTGTTGGCATCTTATTCTGAAAACCGGATGTTCGTCTGAAGAAACCGGATGTTGTCTCACGTTAATCTTTCTGCTAACTCTAGTCCTTTGCTCGCTCCCGATCTGTGCCGTTTGAATGAGTTTACTGTGAATTTCAGTGTGAATGTCTGCTGAGTTGACCACGGATATCTGAGTGTCTGCTAACTTTACAGCAGTGATGTCCATTAGTCTCCATTCCTCCACAGCTGCCAGTGAGCAACGGACTTTCAAAATAAAAAAAATGCACTAACGTGCTATAAAATAATTGTCGGCGTTAATTAATTAATGCGATAATAACGCGTTAACTTGTCGTGCGCGTGTGTGTACATGTATGTGCTGGTCATAATTAGAATATCAACAAAAAGTTGATTTATTTCACTAATTCCATTCAAAAAGTGAAACTTGTCTGTTATATTCATTCATTACACACAGACTGATATATTTCAAATGTTTTTCTTTTAATTTTGATGATTATAACTGACGACTAAGGAAAATCCCAAATTCAGTATCTCAGAAAATTTGAATATTACTTAAGACCAATACAAAGACGATTTTTAGAAATCTTGGCCAACTGAAAAGTATGAGCATGTACAGCACTCAATACTTAGTTGGGGCTCCTTTTGCCTGAATTACTGCAGCAATGCGGCGTGGCATGGAGTCGATCAGTCTGTGGCACTGCTCAGGTGTTATGAGAGTGGCCTTCAGCTCTTCTGCATTGTTGGGTCTGGCATTTCGCATCATCCTCTTCACAATACCCCATAGAATCTATGGGGTTAAGGTCAGGCGAGTTTGCTGGCCAATTAAGAACAGGGATACCATGGTCCTTAAACCAGGTACTGGTTGCTTTGGCACTGTGTGCAGGTGCCAAGTCCTGTTGGAAAATGAAATCTGCATCTCCATAAAGTTGGTCAGCAGCAGGAAGCATGAAGTGCTCTAAAACTTTCTGGTATACGGCTGCGTTGACCTTGGACCTCAGAAAACACAGTGGACCAACACCAGCAGATGACACGGCACCCCAAACCATCACTGACTGTGGAAACTTTACACTGGACCTCAAGCAACGTGGATTGTGTGTCTCTCCTCTCTTCCTCCAGACTCTGGGACCCTGATTTCCAAAGGAAATGCAAAATTTACTTTCATCAGAGAACATAACTTTGGACCACTCAGCAGCAGTCCAGTCCTTTTTGTCTTTAGCCCAGGCGAGACGCTTCTGACGCTGTCTGTTGTTCAAGAGTGGCTTGACACAAGGAATGCGACAGCTGAAACCCATGTCTTGCATACGTCTGTGCGTAGTGGTTCTTGAAGCACTGACTCCAGCTGCAGTCCACTCTTTCTGAATCTCCCCCACATTTTTGAATCGGTTTTGTTTCACAATCCTCTCCAGGGTGTGGTTATCCCTATTGCTTGTACACTTTTCTACCACATCTTTTCCTTCCCTTTGCCTCTCTATTAATGTGCTTGGACACAGAGCTCTGTGAACAGCCAGCCTCTTTTGCAATGACCTTTTGTGTCTTGCCCTCCTTGTGCAAGGTGTCAATGGTCGTCTTTTGGACAACTGTCAAGTCAGCAGTCTTCCCCATGATTGTGTAGCCTACAGAACTAGACAGAGTCCATTTAAAGGCCTTTGCAGGTGTTTTGAGTTAATTAGCTGATTAGAGTGTGGCACTAGGTGTCTTCAATATTGAACCTTTTCACAATATTCTAAAATTTGTCACACTTAAATGTTTCAGATCATCAAACAAATTTAAATATTAGACAAAGATAACACAAGTAAATCCAAAAATCCAAACCTACATGGCCCTATGTGAAAAAGTGATTGTGCGCCCCCCCCTGGTTAAAACATAAATTAACTGTGGTTTATCACATCTTTGGAATGCTGAGTTCAATTTCTCTAGCCACACCCAGGCCTGATTACTGCCACACCTGTTCTCAATCAAGAAATCACTTAAATAGGACCTGCCTGACAAAGTGAGGTAGACCAAAAGATCCTCAAAAGCTAGACATGCTGCGATCCAAAGAAATTCAGGAACAAATGAGAAACAAAGTAATTGAGATCTATCAGTCTGGAAAAGGTTACAAAGCCATTTCTAAAGCTTTGGGACTCCAGCGAACCATTATCCACAAATGGCGAAAACATGGAACAGTGGTGAACCTTCCCAGGAGTGGCCGGCCGACCAAAATTACCCCAAGAGCGCAGCGACGACTCATCCAAGAGGTCACAAAAGACCCCAGAACAACATCCAAAGAACTGCAGGCCTCACTTGCCTCAATTAAGGTTCATGACTCCACCATAAGAAAGAGACTGGGCAAAAATGGCCTGCATGGCAGAGTTCCAAGACGAAAACCACTGCTGAGCAAAAAGAACATAAAGGCTCGTCTCAGTTTTGCCAGAAAACATCTTGATGATCCCCAAGACTTTTGGGAAAATACTCTGGAATGACGAGACAAAAGTTGAACTTTTTGGAAGGTGTATGTCCCATTACATCTGGCGTAAAAGTAACACGGCATTTCAGAAAAGGAACATCATACCAACAGTAAAATATGGTGGTGGTAGTGTGATGGTCTGGGGCTGTTTTGCTGCTTCAGGACCTGGAAGACTTGCGGTGGTAAATGGAACCATGAATTCTGCTGTCTACCAAACAATCCTGAAGGAGAATGTCCGGCCATCTGTTCGTGACCTCAAGCTGAAGCGCCCTTGGGTTCTGCAGCAGGACAATGATCCAAAACACACCAGCAAGTCCACCTCTGAATGGCTTAAGAAAAACAAAATGAAGACTTTGGAGTGGCCTAGTCAAAGTCCCGACCTGAATCCGATTGAGATGCTGTGGCATGACCTTAAAAAGGCGGTTCATGCTCAAACCCTCCAATGTGGTTGAATTACAACAATTCTGCAAAGATGAGTGGGCCAAAATTCCTCTACAGCGCTGTAAAAGACTCATTGCCAGTTATCGCAAACGCTTGATTGCAGTTGTTGCTGCTAAGGGTGGCCCAACCAGTTATTAGGTTTAGGGGGCAATCACTTTTTCACACAGGGCCATGTAGGTTTGGATTTTTTGGAGATGTATAGATAAACAAAAGCAAGACTGTTCCGTATCGCCCGTATCTTGTGCGCATTGCCGACCTGAGGGCAGATCCGCCCCGGAGTCGACTGCTATCTGGGAAGCTAACAAATGCTACAGCAAAGTGGATATCCACAAACTTCAGCCTCCTACCTCACCGACCTGCTTCACCACCACACTCCATCCTGTCCGCTCTGCTTCTCTGATGCCAACATCCTGTCCCTTCCACTCAGGACCAAGCACCGGACATGGGGTGACGGAGCCTTCTCCATTGCTGCCCCCTCCCTCCCCAAACACATCCGAGACTGCACTGACCTTTCCATATTCAAATCACAAATCAAAACCCACCTATTCAGAACTGCTTTTAATGTGACCGATGTGTTTTAAAATTTTAGTGTATAGCTTTCTTTTATGATTTTAATGTAAAGTGTCTTTGAAAGTTATGAAAAGCACTCAATAAATAAAATGTATTATTAGTATTGTGGAAGATGTCTGTCTGAGGAACATTCTCAAGGTGCGTTCGCGTCGCGTTTGGTGTGAACGCACCTTTAGGATCGCACGTATGACCCTCCCTCAAGACGCACCATCACAAGAAGAATACACAAGTTGTATGAAAAGGAGAGGACTACAAAAGCGACGGTGTTACGTGCACCAGCTGTTGCTCTCACTGGAGACTACTGGACATCGCTGGGTAACCATAATGACCTCGGAGTTACAGCATTATATTGATGAACAGAGCTGCATTCACATGCTCTGACTGTCATGAAAACAGAAGACAGACATTTTGCTGAAACATTTTATTTATTTACAGCAGATAGTGCAAGAAATATAACTACTACTGTGTAAAGGGAATACTGCTGTTAAAAAGCACCTTATTTATTTAAAGTGTTTGCGAACTAAATGTTATTGCCCTTCTGTTCATATAGCAGTACTTTTAAAATAAAAGTGCGCAATACACTAATTTTGAATATATTATTGAACTTTGCGCATAACAATGCGATTAATCGCAAAAAAAAAATCATGCGATTAAAAATTGTAATCATTGCACAGCACTAATATATATGTATATACGCTGTATTTTCTTCTTCTCACCAGTGGTATATTTCCAAGCACTTTAAGTTGTTTTCATCCAGGTTTGGAAGTGTCTTTCTATGAGATTACTGCCTCCACAAAGTAAAAGGGAGGCGCATGGAATTTAGTTTCGTGCTGCTCGCAGAACTTTTTCATTTGTGAATCCCTTTCATGGAGAACTGCCTCTGTTACTAGTCTTAAACATTTGTATTTACATTTAAATGGTAACGCTTGTCCAATATTGCATTGCATTAATATTTGCTGTCTTATATTTCATGTGTTTAGGAGACATTTCTGTAGAGAATGTCATTTTTAAAACTCTGCTTTCATGTGTGTTTCAGAGCTCCTGGACTGAGGCAGTGGAACGTGCAGTCTCCTCTCCGCCAGAGGAAAAAATCATCTAAAGATTAATTTTTTTTTGTCTTTTCTACAACTACTCTTGTTACATTGTTCCATCTACGTGATTTATATTCTCATCTTTTTCGTTGATACACTCACTGTTTATCGTCCTATCTTTTTGGTAATAAAGGTATAGAATATATTTTTTGTTGCCATAACATTTATTTAATTCCTGCTATTTGTTTAGTTTTTCAGTCTTACAACTTTGAAAGGGAGACATTTACAGCGAGCGGTGAACAGCTGTGTTTGTGTGGCTCCTCTTCCTTCTCTTCCTCCTGCTGCCGCCCCCCACCCCCAGGTGACACATCTCGTTACAGGATCAAACGTGACAATATCAAAATACATAGTGTTTTTAAATAAACATAAGCACGTGAGAACAAACTGCTCTTATCTGCAACTCTTATTAGCATAACTTCCACATGTACGTTACTGCCACGGTACAGACTCCCTCCAGGTTCCCATGCTTCACCTACATTCCCTGTGAAGCAGCCGCCTTTGCGGCAGCATCTGCTCTGGCATTGCCGAGGGAGACCGTGTCTTTATTGGAGGTATGTGCATCACATTTAAAGATGACGACTGCTGAAGACAGTAATAGGGCATTTAAGAGGTTATTAACTAGGGAACCATTTTTGATTGGAGTGCCTGCAATGGTAAGGAAGCCCTTTCTCTTCCATGTTGTGCCAAAATCATGACAGGCCCCAAATGCATAGCGAGAGTCAGTGTAAATTGTGACCCTCTGTTTGCTATTTTACATGGTTCAGTAAGGCCAACCAATTCGGCCTGCTGTGCAGAACACGAGTCAGGCAATTTTCCTGACTTGACGACTGAGTGGTCATTAACAACTGCGTAGCCTGCTTTGATTGTTCCCAGTAGATTACGGGAAGCACTGCCATCTGTGTATAGAACAAAATCAGTCATTAGGTGGCAATGGTTCATCAACTAAGTCCACATGTACATACCTGATGTGTTTCACTAGTAACAGCATCGCAGTCGTGAGTCGTGACTGATCGCCATTGATCAATACTTCAATCATAGGTTATGGGGTAAAGGTTATTGTGAGTTGTATTTGTTTTCATGCCGATCGTATCATTTTATTTCGTCGTGTTTTTCCGCCACACCTTGAAGGCCGGTCCGTGAAAATATTGTCTTACATGAAACCAGTCCTTGGTGCAAAAAAGGTTGGAGACCACTGACCTAAATGATCTCCATCCAGACTCAAACGCCTGAAATCGAATATCACGTGACTATTCACGTACACTGAGCATGCGGGTGGATGCCGGTGTAAACAGGAAGTGGATTGGTTGCTCAAAGCCGCTAACGTGACTTCAGACGGCCGCTCCGTCGGTCTGATAACGTCGCTGGACACGCTGCTCGATAATCTCTCCAATAACAGCTGCTTCCTCCGTAATAATGCAGACTTTAACTGGACAACAGCTGCTAGTAAAGACAACAAGGTCAGTAATACCTGACCTTAAATAAAAATACAGTTGAACAGCTACGGTGCAGATACATGAATCCGTGCATGACGGGACGCTGCATCAATAACGGACAATGCATAGTCAAATCAACGTAATTAACAAAATGACAACCACAAAGTCATAAGAACCAGTCACATATATTCATATGACAACAAAGCATGTATCAATCCAGCAAACCTGCAGCGGATCCAAGCAGTCCACCACACAGCACGAGCCATTCAAATATTATTCATAAAAACGTTACTGCAGATGTAAAAAAACAAACGCAGTTTGTCACTTACCGAATTCTTTGTTGACAAAGAGTTTAATCGGTGCGCCTGCCGACCACCGGCCGGGATTCCACCTCTGCCGACCCCCAACCGTCGCCCGGCGCGGACCGGCCGCAGGTGGACCGTGGTTGTGGAGCGCCGTTTCCCTGTGAACGTGTTCGTTGATCTGTAGATCCACTCGCGTTTCTCCAAAAGTTTTCAAAAGCACCGTAGTGTCCTGCCGTGCTACGGAGAGACAGCGAGATCCCTCTTGTGACACTGGCACTCTGTGGCACTCAGCGGCAAGCGTCAGCTGTGGCAGGCGAGCGGTACTAGTTCGGCACCCGTCAAGAAGCTGCGGAGCTGAGGGGGCGGAGCCACATTTCCTGAGACATTTCCTGAGAACACACATTATTGTTAGAACAGGTCAGCTTCCGTAAATCAGTTTTATGATTTTAGTTGAGTCACCGGAGCCACCCGTTCTCTGTATGCATCCTTGGAGTACTTACGTTGTACTTTTTTGTTTCTCATTCATTTTATTTAAGTATGATTTTGCTGGTTTTGCAACAAAAGGGAACATAATACACTCTTTCGAAATTATTACTTTTATAGTCATTTACAACAATCGGCTAAAATAATGAAAATAAATCATCCGTTTTATTATCATATAAAAGTATATGTACAAAAAATTTATAAAATGTCCAATCCAAAAATACATTTCTGAAAATATCTTCACTCTTCCTCTGCTTATATGTACAGTGGGTATGGAAAGTATTCAGACCCCTTTAAATTTTTCACTCTTTGTTTCATTGCAGTCATTTGCTAAAATCAAAAAAGTTCATTTTATTTCTCATTAATGTACACTCAGCACCCCATCTTGACAGAAAAAAACAGAAATGTAGAAATTTTTGCAAATTTATTAAAAAAGAAAAACTGAAATATCACATGGTCATAAGTATTCAGACCCTTTACTGTGACACTCATATTTAACTCACATGCTGTCCATTTCTTCTGATCCTCCTTGAGATGGTTCTACTCCTTCATTGGAGTCCAGCTGTGTTTAATTAAACTGATTGGACTTGATTAGGAAAGGCACACACCTGTCTATATAAGACCTTACAGCTCACAGTGCACGTCAGAGCAAATGAGAATCATGAGGTCGAAGGAACTGCCCAAGGAGCTCAGAGACAGAATTGTGGCAAGGCACAGAGCTGGCCAAGGTTACAAAAGAATTTCTGCAGCACTCAAGGTTCCTAAGAGCACAGTGGCCTCCATAATCCTTAAATGGAAGAAGTTTGGGACAACCAGAACTCTTCCTAGACCTGGCCGTCCAGCCAAACTGAGCAATCGTGGAAGAAGAGCCTTGGTGAGAGAGGTAAAGAAGAACCCAAAGATCACTGTGGCTGAGCTCCAGAGATGCAGTAGGGAGATGGGAGAAAGTTCCACAAAGTCAACTATCACTGCAGCCCTCCACCAGTCGGGGCTTTATGGCAGAGTGGCCCGACGGAAGCCTCTCCTCAGTGCAAGACATATGAAAACCCGCATAGAGTTTGCCAAAAAACACATGAAGGACTCCCAGACTATGAGAAATAAGATTCTCTGGTCTGATGAGACCAAGATTGAACTTTTTGGCGTTAATTCTAAGCGATATATGTGGAGAAAACCAGGCACTGCTCATCACCTGCCCAACACAATCCCAACAGTGAAACATGGTGGTGGCAGCCACATGGTGGTGGCAGCCACATGGTGGTGGCAGCCACATGGTGGTGACCAGCCACCATGGGGGTGTTTTTCAGCTGCAGGGACAGGACGACTGGTTGCAATTGAAGGAAAGATGAATGCGGCCAAGTACAGAGATATCCTGGAAGAAAACCTCTTCCAGAGTGCTCTGGACCTCAGACTGGGCCGAAGGTTCACCTTCCAACAAGACAATGACCCTAAGCACACAGCTAAAATAACAAAGGAGTGGCTTCGGAACAACTCTGTGACCATTCTTGACTGGCCCAGCCAGAGCCCTGACCTAAACCCAATTGAGCATCTCTGGAGAGACCTGAAAAAGGTTGGATGGTGAACGTTGGTAGACAGCCAGACGGAACTGGATAGGATCTGCAAAGAAGAATGGCAGAGGATCCCCAAATCCAGGTGTGAAAAACTTGTTGCATCATTCCCAAGAAGACTCATGGCTGTACTAGCCCAAAAGGGTGCTTCTACTCAATACTGAGCAAAGGGTCTGAATACTTATGACCATGTGATATTTCAGTTTTTCTTTTTTAATAAATTTGCAAAAATTTCTACATTTCTGTTTTTTTCTGTCAAGTTGGGGTGCTGAGTAATGAGAAATAAAATGAACTTTTTTGATTTTAGCAAATGGCTGCAATGAAACAGTGAAAATTTTAAACGGGTCTGAATACTTTCCGTACCCACTGTATGTTTCTGTTTAGGAAAGTATAATACATGAGTAAGGTTTTGTAGGAATTTTTTTCTTTTCTATTGTTGTAGTGCCATCATACTCAGCCTATGTTGGAACAACTAAGGGAAGGCCTGCAGCTGTATGACCTTCTTCTGCTAATCAGGTACTTACCCAGATATCTGCCAGCCCCTGTTTGTTCCTGGGGAAGATGTAAAAGTGAGCAAAACAAGAGTGACCTTTTATTATTATGAACAAAGAACACTTGCTATGAAATTTCATTGTGTGTATATATGTGTGTGTGTGTGTATGTGTGTGTGTGTGTGTGTGTATATGTGTGTATATATGTATGTGTGTGTGTATATATGTATGTGTGTGTGTGTATATATGTATGTGTGTGTGTATGTATGTGTGTGTGTATATATGTATGTGTGTGTGTATGTATGTGTGTGTGTATATATGTATGTGTGTGTGTATATATGTATGTGTGTGTGTATATATGTATGTGTGTGTGTGTATATATGTATATATGTGTGTGTGTATATATGTATATATATGTGTGTGTGTATATATGTATATATATGTGTGTGTGTATATATGTATATATATGTGTGTGTGTATATATGTATAT
>NW_022280996.1:0-14350 GCF_004355925.1 Anarrhichthys ocellatus | reverse complement strand
AAGCACTATTCAAGGCTAAAGTGACTGTTACATAAAGTGTCTAAGCAGGCTCTATGTTTCTATCACATCTATCATGAAATAAAACAGTTTGTTTAATCAGTTATAATAAGCGGAAACAAGTTATATATTGTGACAGTTATAAAAAGTGAACAAAATATGTTTGTGATGGTTATACTTTTATGCTTTCATATCTTTCTACGATCTCGCAACAATACATACAATAATATGTATATATACATACAATTGTATATATATTCACTCAGAGCGTTTTCATGAGAGCCAAGTCTACAAAAATATGTATTGTTTACAAAAATGTATTTCTGTTGGAACTCTATATGGAGGAGGAGTGAACGTCTCTGGTTCTACCTCTCCCATATACGTAACTCTATACAATGAACTCTACACAGAACTTTACACAGAACTCTATACAATGAACTCTACACAGAACTTTACATAGAACTCTACACAGAACTCTACATATAACGTTAGAACTCTACATAGAACTCTACACATAACTCTACACATAACTCTACACAGAACTCTACATAGAACTCTACACAGAACTCTACACAGAACTCTATACAGAACTCTACACAGAACTCTATACAGAACTCTACATACTGTATAACTACACAGAACTCTATACAGAACTTTACATAGAACTCTATACAGAACTTTACATATAACTCTATGGAGGAGGAGAGAACGTCTCCGGTTCTACCTCTCTCAAGAACTCTATACAGAACTCTTTAACATAACCTTTTCCAGGTAAACCCTCCCACCTCTTTGTGTTTCAGTCCTCCAAGTCAACAGGGGTCACCAGAGCTGCCATGATGAAATCAGCCATGAGTTCAGGTACAACACCACACCAGTTCAACCAGTAACACCACTTTAACCAGTCTGACCCAGTTCAGTTAACCAGTCTGTCTCTCTACATGTCTGTCTGCTCACCTGTCTGTGTGTCAGAGTCTGTAGACGGAGGCAGCAGTCCAGGAAGTCGTTCCCCCGCCAATCGACCCTCCACTCCAAACAGGGACGTCAAGAAGGTAGGTCCACCTGTCTGTCTGACCACCTGTCTGACTACCTTGTTACCTGTCTGTCTGACCACCTGCCTGTCTGACCACCTGCATTTCAGACCACCTGTCTGTCTAACCACCTGTCTGACTACCTTGTTACTTGTCTGTCTGACTCCCTGTCGTGTCTGACCACCTGTCTGTCTGACCACCTGTCTTTCTGAACACCTGTCCTTCAACCTTTGTAACAGGTCTGACCACCTGTCTGACTCCCTGGTTACCTGTCTGTCTGACTTTTTACTACAGCCCACCTGATCTTTGAGGCTGATACTGATATGTGATTTTGAGTACTACTAGGTAGTACTTGTCATATACGGTAGTCTAATGCGCTTGCGCATATACTGGGGGCTATATGGGGGTTCCGAGAACTGCATGTAAAGGGAGACACACGGTGATCCATTAAAACCAGCTAAGCAAACTAAGAAGCCTCTATTGCATTGATTTACAGTACTGATATCTGAGAGTTTGAGTACTACTAGGTGGTACTGCTAACTAAGAGTTTTGAGTACTACCAGGTAGTACTGGTACAAGTGATTGTATTATATTTATTTAATGTGTTGTTTTAAATCAGTAATGTCTCGTCTTAATGTTTTTATACATTTTTTACCTGTTGCTGCTGTACTGACTGAGTCGCCAACTTAATTTCGTTGTATGTTTTTACATTGACAAACATCCTGATCCGCATGAGCATTTAGCTGGTTGCTAACAGTACTGTGCAGCTCCTCCAGAGCTAGCTTTGCGTTAGCATGTGGTGGGATGTAAACAGCTGTGATCAGGATGGCAGAAAGTTCCCTCGGCAGATAGAAAGGTCTGAATTTCACAGCCAGGTATTCTAAGTCCGGAGAGCAGTGTTTCACAATGATGTCCGTAACTGTACACCAGTCATTGTTCATGTAGATGCACAGTCCTCCACCTCTGCTCTTACCGGAGTCTGCAGTCCTGTCTCCTCTGTTAACCGTTCGACCCGCTAGCTCGATGGCTTCGTGGGGAACGGTGCTGTCCAGCCAAGTCTCTGTAATTACCATCACACTGCTGCTCATGTTGTGCGACGTAATCCTCAGCCTCATTTCGTCAGTCTTGTTGACGAGTGACCGGGAGTTTGCCAGAAAAAGACTCGGTAGAGCTGGTCGGTTGGGGTTAGCTCTTAGCCTAGCCTGCAGGCCGCTCCTCTTGCCCCGCTTCTGCCTTCTTTCCCTCCACCGCGTGCAGCGCCTCCTGGGTGGGATGAAGGTAGCGTCCCCGGGCCCTCTGTCGCAGGATCTCCGGTGGGATAGAATCCAATCTTTCAGGGATGTAGACCTTATACTGTCCTCCAATGTCAAGGAGTTCAGCTCGCCTGTAGTGTATATGAGCCTCTGGTGCATAAACAAGTACACACAAAACACACAGAACGAAAAAGCATGATGGTCTTGGGTCCAGCTACTGACACCAACAGGAAAAGGATGCAAGCCTTTAATACTACTGCATTACATTACAGTCATTTAGCAGACGCTTTTATCCAAAGTGACTTACAATAAGTGTATTCAACATCGGTATTCAAGAGAACTACTAGTCACCAGAGGTCATAAGTGCATCTCCTTTTTTAAACAAGCATCTAAGAGCATAAACCAGAGCAAAAATACAGTGCAGAAACAAACTAATACAAATACAATAAGTGCAACAAACTAATACAAATACAATAAGTGCAACAAACTAATATGAATACAGTAAGTGGTGAGTAGAAGGCTCAGGGTAGTACTTCTTGAAGAGGTGAGTCTTCAGCCTGATGAAAGATGGGCAGCGACTCTGCTGTCCTGACGTCAGTGGGGAGTTCATTCCACCAATGTGGGACCAGGACAGAAAACAGCCGTGACCGGGTCGATCGGCCGCAGGGACCTCTGAGCGACGGGGCAACCGATTGCCCCGAGGCAGCAGAGCGAAGTAGTCGGGCGGGGGTGTAGGGCTTGACCATGGCCTGGAGATAGGAAGGAGCTGTTCCTTTCACTGCCCTGTAGGCTAGCACCACAGTGTTAAACTGGATGCGAGCTCTTACAGGGAGCCAGTGGAGAGAATGGAGAAGGGAAGTTGTGTGGGAGAACCTGGGGCGATTGAACACCAGGCGAGCTGCAGCTTTCTGGACAAGCTCCAGAGGTCTGATGGCCGGGGCTCTGGCAAGTAGTGAGTTGCAGTCGTCCAGGCAGGAGATGACGAGCCTGGATTAGCACCTGCGCCATCTCATCAGTGAGGAAGGGGCGAATCCTCTTCTTTTTGGGGAAATTAGCAGGCCAGTACCACCGCCTCACCTCGCAGCTCTGGGAGTGTGAGAGAAAGACTACACATCTGACAGAACTGCGGGTGTGATGGTGTTTTCTGCTGTGATCCAGGTCTCAGTTAGAGCGAGAAAGTTGAGGGAGAGCAAGGATGCGTAGCCTGAGATTAACTCAGATTTCGGCACTGCCGACTGGCAATTCCAGAGCCCCCCTGCTACCACTTGCTCGCCATGAGCTGAGATCAGTGGGGTCACGGCACCTGGGAGTGACCGAATGTCTAAGTGACACCGGACAGAGGAACAGACAGAAATAGAATGCAAACACATGGTAGTGAATATGAACAGATTACTGAACCGCAAGTACACGCTCGAGAAGTCTTTGCTTGACGAAGTCTGGCTTGAAAAAGTCGCCCTGTTGCCTTTGTTTGCCTGACGCTTCCAGCTACCAGCAGTGGTTAAGGACAGCGATCTACTGATTGCTCATTGTCTGCCAGGAGTGGAAGCCACACCTCTGCCACTTCACAGAGCAATCACAGAGCAATTGGCCAGCTGAAACTCTAATCACACCTAGCTTACCCACACAAAGACTGCAAACAGTACTAATACTGAACCAGCCCAGGTACAGCTAAAAAAAAACTTGTTAAAGCTAGAATAATATACTTAAGTGTGACGACCCTGTCTGCCTGTGTGGCTGCTTTCCTTGCAGGTGTGGCAGAGGATCGTCAGGCAGAGTGGGGACACCTGAGGCAATTAACAACACTGGCCCTGTGTGCCAGTGCACCCTTTATAAGAACCCTCTGGATCCTCAGTTTGCCTGGCTCCTTCCTGAGACTTTCGGTTGTGGTTGTTTTCTACACTATACAACACTGCATATTCACTTTACATGCACCCACTCACACTGCTGAAATGACTGACTTCAGTTTATGTTTGTCTTTTATATTACTTTAAACTTAATAAATAATTGATTAACTGTTTCATTGAATGCATCTCCCTTTTTTGTCATGGCCGTTCGGCCCGGTTTGTGACAAGTGGGGGCTCGTCCGGGATAAATTGATTGGTTTGAGGCTGATATTTGGTTCTGTGTGTGGAGATGCATTTTTTGGCAGCAGTGAGTACATGGTCTTCTAGTGTGTTCGTTGACTTTTGTGGAGTGTCCCTGGATAGGTGAAGCAACGTGGTCCGTGTGGCTGCGTTGGTTTGTTTTTGTTGTTTGTTATTTTTGTGTGGTGTGCGGTCAGAGCAGTTGTCTCGGGGACACATCCATAGCTGTCAGGTGAGTAACCAGCTTGCTGGGGGCTTAACTGGGCTATTGGTTTAAGTGTTTAAAAAGCCTCCCGCTAATCTGCATGAAGACTAGGGTTCAGTGAGGTAGATTAGTTTGGTATAGGCAGTTTAGGTAGAGGGACTTCCACATTAGTTTGGGCGACATATCATTGTCTCTTTTACGGCACTAGTTGACCTAGAAAACACTGTCTGGTTTTGGGTGGCCTTTGACCTGGTCTATTATGGCAGGGGTAGAGGACTTTGTTGATGCTCCAGGTGAGGAGTTTCTGGATCGTTGCAGTAGAGATCAGCTCTTCAAGATTGCAGAAGAGTATGATATTGATCTAAGTGGTGTTGGTGATAAACGGCTTAAGGAAAATGTAAAGGCTATGGTTAAAAAGCAGTTGGTTGAGAGAGGGGTGCTGGTTGCTAAACAAGAGGGACTGGGTCAGTCAATAGCAGTACCGGCACTTTCAGTTCCATCGGGGAACCTTAACTTTGAGCAGCAAAAATAATTGCTTCTGTTACAGTTTTCTCATGAGAAGGAGAAACAAAGAGTGGAAGTGGATAAACAAATGGAAATTGAGCGGTTGCGGTACAAATTAGTACAGGAAAAGATAGCATTGCAGAATACGAAGTTAGGCTTAGTCAGAGATGGTAAGCTTTCTGGAGATGTTTTGCACGCAAAAAATGGTTCATCATCGCGTTCTCGCGATATTGTGAGTAATTTGCATCTCTTGCCTAAGTTTAACGAGAAGGATCCGGATGTGTTTTTCTCACTGTTTGAGCAGATTGGACAGGCAAGAAATTGGTCAGACTCTGAGCAAACCTTGCTGTTGCAGTGTGTGTTGTCAGGAAAAGCCCAGGAGGCATATGCAGCTTTAGATAATGATCTAACTTATAAATCAGTCAGGGATGCTGTACTGAAGGCGTACGAGTTGGTCCCTGAAGCATATCGCCAGCGTTTTAGGATGTTGGAAAAAAGGTTCAACCAGTCTCATGTGGAGTTTGCGAGGGAGCTGACAAATAATTTCAATCGTTGGTGTATGTCTTCTGATGCTAATGATTTTGAAAGTTTGTGTAATCTGGTCGTCTTGGAACAATTTAAGAACACTCTGCCCAGTCGTGTTGCCACATATCTTACTGAGCGTAAGGTTACAACTGCCAACCAGGCTGCTGGGTTGGCTGATGAGTATGTGCTCAGTCATAAAAGCCGGCTGGGTGAGCATGTGTTGCAGAATGATGGAGGTGTTAAGTCATCTGTTCACTTGGGGGGTTTTCCAGGTAGGGCGCCTCGTGGAGCACCTGAAATGGGAGAAAATACGTGCCATTACTGCCGTGAGGCAGGCCACTAGAAACAGGACTGCCCAATGCTTAGGGATAGGAGGCAGCAGGCTGGAGGTGGGCGGCTAAAACCTTCTGCACTGGTTGTAAGCGTTCCTGGTCCTGTGGGAGTGTGGCAAGGTGGGCATGCAGAATGTGACGTGGTTGGTGGCCCCGATGAGTGCTATCGGCCTTTTGTCTCCGAATGGTTTATAACACAGACTGGTAGTGACATTAAGGTGCCCGTTAAGATTTTGAGGGATACGGGTGCTGTTAACTCCTATGTTCGAGACTCCATTTTGTCATTTTCAGATGAGACGGATACAGGGGATAAACTCCTGATGCGAGGAATGGGGTTGAGGGTGTTGCCTGTTCCGGTGCACATGCTGAATCTAGACTGTGGCTTGGTGCAGGGCAGAGTTCCTATTGGGGTGAGACCAGCGTTACCAGTGGAAGGGATTGACATCATTTTGGGCAACGACCTGGCTGGCAGTCGTGTGTGGGCAGATGTACCTCCTCCTCCGATAGACACTCCCTTTCCTTCAGCCTCAGAACAGCCTGATGAGAGTGCTGTAAACTTCCCCGAAGTTTTTCCTGTATGTGCGGTTACTCGATCGATAAGTCTTGCTGAATCAAAGGAGGTAGATGGGGAGGTGGAGGAAAATTTGCCGTGTTTACCTGATTTTCATTTGTCTCTGTCTCATAGTGATCTGCAGAATGAACAGAGAGCAGATCCAGCCTTGGAGGAGTTGTTTGGATCAGTGCTGTCAGTTGGTGAGGCGAAACATGTTTCCAGGGGCTACCTTCTTCAAGATGGTATTTTGGTGAGGAAGTGGGTGCCCCATGGTGAGGATTTTGTTGGGAATCCCATTTTTCAAGTTGTCATTCCAGCCAAGCTTCATGGTCATGTGTTAAGACTTGCTCATGATGGATCAGGGCATTTGGGTGTCCGGAAAACCTATGACCGGATATTACGCCATTTCTTCTGGCCACGAATGAAAAGGGATGTTTCTATGCATATTAAAACATGTAGTACGTGTCAGCTGACTGGTAAGCCAAATCAGGTCATTAAACCAGCTCCACTGGAGCAGATTCCAGCTATCAGTCAGCCGTTTGAGTACCTAATCATTGATTGTGTGGGGCCGCTGCCCCGTGCGAAGTCTGGTAGCCAGTATTTACTGACTGTTAAATACTGTGTCAAAGCACCAGGTACCCGGCAGCGTATCCTTTGCGAACAATAACTGCAAAATCTGTGGTTAAGGCCTTGACACAATTCATAACTGTGTTTGGCATCCCTAGAGTCATACAAAGTGACCAGGGATCAAATTTTTCTTCTCACCTGATGGCCGAAGTGTTAAAACTGCTAGGTATCAGACATAACCAGTCGTCTGCTTATCACGCAGAGTCAAGGCGCTTTGGAGCGGTTTCACCAAACACTCAAGTCTCTTTTGCGCTCATATTGCACTGAGCTAGATGGAGACTGGGAAGATGGGCTACCATGGTTGCTGTTAGCTGCACGGGAGTTTGTACAGGAAAGTACAGGGTTTAGCCCAAATGATCTAGTGTTTGGCCACACTGTCCGGGGCCCATTGTCTGTGTTTAAGGATGGTTGGAAGGAGTCAGATCCGCCCACTAACCTTATTGATTATGTGAATGGGTTTAGACATCGACTTTATTCTGCAGGGGAGTTGGCAAAGGAAATGTTGGCCGCATCACAAGCTAAAATGAAGAAGAGGTATGATCTCCAGGCTGAGATACGTGAGTTTAGTGCCGGTGATCGAGTTTTGGCCCTTTGTCCGGTGGTGACTTCACCGTTCCAGGCCCAAGTTTTCTGGTCCGTTTACAGTGGTCAAACGCATCTCAGACAAGAATTATTTGGTTTCAACTCGTGGTCGCAGGAAACCTATTAAATTGTTCCATGTGAACTTGCTGAAACCCTATTATGCTCACTCTTCTAGTGCACCTGGTGATGTCCAGCAGGAACCAATGGTTGTTGTCTGGTCGGCTGAAAAATTCAGGGACCCTCTTGAGGTTAAAAGGGTTGTTCAGCCATTTGCCAGAAGCACAGGCTGAGGAATTGGAAGAGCTGATTTTGAAGTATCCAGATTTGTTTGGTGACGTACCGTCCCGTACTAACTGGGTTGAGCACGACATCGAGGTAGGGGATGCGCAGCCTATCCGTCAGCATTTTTATAGAGTTTCTCCTGAGAAGCGTAAATATTTGGATGGTGAGGTAAAATATATGATTGACAATGACATTGCGGTGCCTTCATCATCAAGCTGGGCTTCTCCATGTTTGTTGGTGCCTAAAAGTGACAAGACACCCAGGTTCTGCTTAGATTTTCGAAAGGTCAACAGGGTGACAAAGCCAGATTCCTTTCCATTGCCTCGTATGGATGATTGCATAGACCAGGTGGGGGCAGCAAAGTATGTCAGCAAATTTGATCTGCTGAAGGGTTACTGGCAGGTGCCCTTGTCCAAAAGAGCACAGGAAGTGGCAGCTTTTATCACTCCATCTGGGCTGTATTCATATAAAGTGATGCCATTCGGGTTGAGAAATGCACCGGCCACGTTTCAACGGCTGATGAATCGTGTGGTGGCTGGCCTGGCCGGTTGTGCAGTTTACCTGGATGATTTGGTGATCTATAGTGATTCGTGGTATTCGCACATGCAGCGGATTAGAGCACTGTTTGACCGGTTGGCAGAGGCAAAGCTTACCGTAAATCTAGCAAAGTGTGAGTTTGCTTGTGCAACAGTGACTTACCTTGGTCGGGTGGTCGGACAGGGGCAGGTGGTTTTTTAACATTGCTAAAAGCCTCCTGGCACTGTGTTGACCACACAAATTGAACCTTGGCCTTCAGCAAGTCAGTAAGCGGTGCCACAACAGAAGAAAACCATGTCCACACTACTCTGTTTACGTTTGGAAACACATATGTTTTGCTACATTTACACTGAGCGGCCACACTACGCCAGAGTTTTGGAGCACCCTAAGCGAAGGAGTTTGAAAATACTCCCGAGGTTGGAAGAGTTTGAAAACTCCGGGGTTGCATTTGCGTGTGGACGGTCGGAAACGGATGTGTTTAGAAAAAATGACGCCTACACCCGTGTTCGCTACTTGATTGGTTCTTAGCAGCCATGACGTCTCCTTCCCTGATTCGTCACACTCACTATCACGTGACCCGTACCCGGAAGAAAACAAACTGGGCTACCAGTGATTCATTTCAACATGGATAATGAATTTCAAGCATTGCTTGCTTTGTTGTCTGTACTAGCAGCTTTTGTGCAGTAAAAGTCTGTATTTCTGTGGAGGAAGCAGCTGTTATTGGAGCGATTAGCGAGTAGCGTGACCAGCGGCGTCATCAGCCCTATGGAGCGGCCGTCTGAAGCCACAGTTAGCAGTAAATGCTATTCAGAGCTACGAGTGAGAACAGACAACAACAACACGGAGGAAACCAGTGAGAGACGTGTGTTGACCACATTTATGGACCCATAATCTAGTAAACGTTTACGTGTAAGTGTTGATTTTAAAGTAAATTTGATATGTGTGAGAGAGAGAGAGATAGAGAAAGACCCGCAGCGCTGTAACTAAGTCTGAAAAATAAAACTTCTAAAACTTTCCACGAACTGTCTGTTTGAGTTTATAGAGGGAGATTTTAGAGGAAGATCTTAAGTATCAAACACAACCTTTCATTATTAAAGACTACTTTATTACTCTGTCGTATTTTTTTAAACTAGGCAACCAATCTACTTCCTGTTTACACCGTCACGCGCATGCCCGGTGTACGTTAATGGTCACGTGCTGTCCGTCTTCGAAGGCTGCCGTGTGGATGCAGATCAATTCGAAAATGATGCTGAAACGCCCGTGTGGACGGAGATCATTTCTATTTGAAAAATCTGCTTCCAAATAGAAACGGAGTAGTGTGGCTGTAGCATGAGTCTATTCTAGGTGAGTCTAGTAGTTACTACTAATACTAGAGTACTAATACTAATACTAAAGTACTACTAGTACACCATTAGCATTCCTCCAGTAAATTCCACTTCAATGAAAATAACTAGTTTTACAAAAATGTAAATTTCAAGATTTTAACTGCAGAATCTTTCTTACTGGTTAAACTGGTTGTGGTCTGGTGGTCATGTAGGTGGCGGTGGTCCGAACCCCCCCCAGGTCTCCGGTCTCTGCTCGAGGACGGACGCCCCCCCCTTCCGTCTCACCCCATGCCCGATCTCAGCAACGTGAGGTCAAAGATCGGATCTACGGAGAACCTCAAACACACTCCTGGGGGGGGGGCAAGGTAACACACACACACACGTTTAACAGTTTTACTTGAGAAAAGACAGACGGCTACTGACTCCTGTCTGTCTGTAGGTTCAGATTCCTCATAAGAAGTTGAATCTTACTAGCGTGTCATCAAAGTGCGGCTCCAAAGACAACATCTGCCACAAACCAGGTAACACACACACACATATGAGAGTTTGAGTACTACCAGGTAGTAGGCCTACTGATATCTACATACACGCTCAGGTGACTCTATACTATTCACTCTGTATATGTATATTTTTAGTAGTAGATAAGCAGTTTTATATTGATATATTGTACTATTGTGTATATAGTGTGTGTATAAATACTGTGTATATTGTGCACTATGTTGTACAGTATGATATAATGATGTGGTACTCTATGATATAATGATGTACTTGTATGATATATTGATGTACTCCTGTGTGTTGTCAGGTGGAGGGAAGGTGGATTTTAAAACCGTTCAGTCTAAAGTTGGTTCTCTGGAGAACATCACTCATGTGCCGGGAGGAGGGAAGAAGAAGGTACATGCTAACAACACACTGACAAACCACCACCAACATGCTAAAAGTCTGCTAACAGCATGCTAACAACACGCTAACAGCATGCTAACAACACGCTGACAAACCACCACCAACATGCTAAAAGTCTGCTAACAGCATGCTAACAACACGCTAACAGCATGCTAACAACACGCTGACAAAACACCAACAACATGCTAAAGCCTGCTAACAGCATGCTAACAATACTCTAATAGAACACCAACATGCTAAAACCTGCTAACAGCATGCTAACAATACTCTAATAAAACACCAACAACATGCTAAAACCTGCTAACAGCATGCTAACAACATGCTGACAAAACACCAACAGCCTGCTAACAGCATGCTAATACCACGCTAACAGCATGCCAAAAACACGCTGACAAAATGCAAATAACATACTAATAAAATGCTGACATAATACGTGACCCAAGTGTAATATATATATATATAATTTATGGGCGTACAGAATCTCTTATACAAATCCCAGAAGCTGATTGGCTCATTTACATGACGTCCAAACGAGAATAGCTGCTGAAATTGATCTCATATTTCATTAAGCACGTTTTTTCTATGGTTGGCTACATCTCTATCTATATTTACACCTTTACTATTATACACTTCATATCTCTATTTAATATATTTACATATTACACTTTATCTTTTACACTGTTTTACTAAACATTCCATCTAATTATCTTTCTACACGTTATTTTCTTATATCATGATACAAATCAGTGTTCATCAAGTAACATTTTTACAGAGCAGATGTCAGATGTGACAGTATTTGTATTGACTGACAGATTGAGAGTCAGAAACTGAGCTTCAGAGAGGGCGCCAAAGCTCGAACCGACCACGGTGCTGACATCATCGTGCAGCCTGACTCCTCCCCCCAAAGCCTTAACGCTGCTCAGGCTCCGCCGCTCGACACCCTGGCCGACCAGGTGAGAGATTTACCTGTTTACACCAAAAAAAGCACAGACAAACACACACACACATTAATGAACAACCTCCTCTTCCTGTCAGGTGTCCGCCTCCCTCGCCAAACAAGGCCTGTGATTGGATGACCTTGTGCCTTCAGACCCCGCCCCTTCTGTTACCAAGGAAACTACCTGATGAAAGAAAGAAAGAAAGAAAAGAAAAATCATCATTCTCCCTTTTTCCTCATGACCTTCATCTGATATTAGACAGTCAGGTTTGGAGAGATTTTATTATTAGTGATGTTGTGTTCACACCAAACACTAAGTTTGTTTATTTGTTTCCTCCATGTAGACACACAACAAACAAACTCTTACTGCTGTAAATGTAAAAGATGTGGAGTCATTGGTTCATTACATCAACGCTGTATCTCGTGAGTGTGTCGGCTGGTTCACCACGTTGGAATGAACCCAAATGAAGAGATTTTGCTGTGATTTAATTGTAATAAACAAATAAAAAAGAGGCCTAAATAACCACATACTGATACCAATTTGTAAAAGGTCTAAAGTCTTTGGTTTACACACGTACATTTATACATTAAAAGTCTGTTGAGACGTTTAATAAGTTGCTCTGCAACACATTTCTCAGCAATTTTGGAAACGGCAGGGAGAATACCGATTGGCTGATAATTAGAGACATCGGTTGAATCTCCTGACTGAAAAATGGGTGTTACTGTGGCTGATTTCCATCCTTTCGGAAACACGCATTGCCTGAGAGATTTGTTGACGATGCTTGTGAGCGAGTGTGCCTTTGTTTCTTTAGAAAAATATTGTCAATTCCATAAACATCTTTGGCCCCAGAGTTCTTGAGTGAGCCTAGAACTCTGGTGACAGTAGATTCAGAGACATCCTGATTAGAGAAGCACGGTTGACCTTCATTTACTGGTGTACGATCAAATTGACCAATACTCGGTGGTGTACAGTAACGAAGTAGAAATACTTCGTTACTGTACTTAACTCGTTTTTTTGGATATCTGTACTTTACTTTACTATTTATATTTCTGTTGACTTTTACTTCTCTACATTTTGCAAAGAAAACTGATACTTTTACTCCGATACATTTCCCCTGAAACCTTCGTTACTCGCTACAAAATCAAATCTATCTTTAGAAACAAAATGAATCATGAGACCAACGTCGGGGACTGTGGTGGAACACAGACTGCAAGCAAGCAGGTTTGGTGAATCAGTGGTCCTAGCTTGCAAGTTAAATCATTGGTTAATCACGTTAACGCGCAATTGCAAACAAGTGCTCTCAAAGCCGCGGTGTTTTGATTCCCAGTGATGCCCAGGATGCCATATGCTATAGCTAGCGAGACTACATGAGCAGAATTCCACTCTACGATGACTGATTTCATGACGGAAGCAGAAATGGAAGCACCTGCTACTCCCGCAACAAACTACGGTGGTGACGAAGACCAACACCCGAGGATCGCTAGCGAGTTAGTGAGCTGAGGAAGTGTTGACAGTTGTGAGATTTTGTTGATTTGAGTCATCTTAGCTATAATCATTGCAGCACTAGTTGGCTAACGTTAGCTAACTTAACGTTAGCTAGCCACCACACCATAGGATTGACAGGAGCCGCGAGAGCGCAGCATTTGTGTTAGCATTAGGGAAATCCTTCCCAGCTGTGAGTAAGCTGTGCGCAAGCTGAACACACCTCTACCTGCCTCAGCGGCCTGTGAAAGGCTATTTAGCATCGTAGGACTAGTCTTCAGCCCAAGAAGAGCGAGACGGAATTCTCGCAATTTTGAAAACCAACTTCTTTTGAAGATGAACAGGACATTTTTCAGGTTCAAGTAATGACTGGGTTGTTACTTTCGATGCTGCTTTAGTATTGATCATGTTTTGATATTTGAGTCATTTTGTGGATGATCAGATGGAGTTATGATGGTAGCAGTCGCCCAATTGCAGATTCAGCTTGAGCAAAACCTTTGCCTGTTGTGTTCAAATCAGGCCCATAGGAGTTTACAAGGCAGGCGTCCTTTCTCACAACACTGACCTGATGCATCAAGTGGATATTTGTTGCTGAACACAATATGATGCATTTTCCCTCTACATCCTCTAGTCGGAATGAGCATACTTATAAACGCACTGTTGCAACTCCTTCATAGTGTCATATTGCTTTTCGGAGAATTATGATAAGTTCATAGTAGATGCAAAAGTATACTTATGTACAATATATTATGTTGAACATTGTTGCTCCTGGATGGATCACAGCCAACCCAATTATGTTCAACACAGCTCCATGTCCTTGGTCATGGTGCCACAGCACTTAAAAGAATAAACTTCATAATTCTCATAATTCTGACCCTTTGCTTTTTTATTAACAGCATTTACTTGTACTTTTACTTTCAATACTTCAGTACATTTAATATCAGAAAATTACTTTTGATACTTAAGTACAATAAATATCAGATACTTTAAGACTTTTACTCAGTTTTCTTAGTTGGGGCTGGCTCAGGTTTATAGTTAGGACTGGTTCAGGTTTATAGTTAGGACTGGTTCAGGTTTATAGTTGGGACTGGTTCAGGTTTATAGTTAGGACTGGTTCAGGTTTATAGTTAGGACTGGTTCAGGTTTATAGTTAGGGCTGGTTCAGGTTTATAGTTAGGGCTGGTTCAGGTTTA
>NW_022280995.1:0-14366 GCF_004355925.1 Anarrhichthys ocellatus | reverse complement strand
GTGTGTGTGTGTGTGTGTGTGTGTGTGTGTGTGTGTGTGTGTGTGTGAGAGAGAGTGTGAGTGAGCCTTCTTGTTTGCTCTCACACAGAGGAACGGTTTCCTTGGAAGCTCGCATCTTATTCATATTTTGTATGAAATTAAAAACCCAGAGAGAGAATCAGAAAAGTCGTGCCTGTGATGTTGTTTGCTCAGAAATGTTTCCAAAGCTTCATCTTGGTCCCTCTGCACCGGGATGACAAATCTCTCACCAGCCCCCAAACCCACTGGTGGTTTCTCTTAAAGAGACTCCCAGCTAGTGACGAATCCTGTAGTTTTTTCAGAAGTCTAACCCCCTTTTTGAAAGTTTGTGTTGCGGATTTCCCCCCTCAGAAGCCTGTTTCAGTGGCAGAGTACCACTGTGAACTCATTTGCATCGCCGAGCAACAATTTCCCCCCTCAGCGGCTCCAGTTTGATTTCTGATCTTCATTTAGGTGAATCGACGTGAATCAAATTCAGTGTTGGAGCATTCATGTTAAATTCAGAGGGATATGATCTTTTTTGACACAGGTTTGATGCCAGCGTTTCACCCAGTCTGAGTGGGGGGGCTGTGGTAGAAGTAGAAGCTAGTCAGACACATCTGTTCTGAACCTGAAGGGGTCAGTTTACGGCGCTAATGTAGCCTCATAGCTGAGTCGGACATAAGTCAGACATAAGTCTTGTACGAATGGAGTTAGAGGATATAGACGTGTTTCTCTGATGAGAAACTCATTTCGATCCCACAGCAAACGGGTCTGTACTGGGTTAGAAAAGTCAGACATCGTGTCTGGAAATAAACTACTCTTCAACTGGTGTTAAAACCAAATACAGACAGTGAACGATGCAAAAAGCTGCATCTGTATAGATTTAAGTACTATGTACAATGTAAACATATATCATAAATATTCTTTGATATATATTTATATTGTACATAGTACTTAAATGTTACATGTTTATGCTTAGTTTCTCTGTTCTACTTTGTCTTTAATGTCCTTGTTTTTTAATATTTCTCTTGTTTATTGTATATTCTATGTATGTACGTACGATGGGAAGCAATGTGTAACCGGAGTCAAAATCCATGTATGCACACGCATACATGGCCAATAAAGCTGATTCTGGTTCTGATGTGTGAAGGAGGCATTGCTCTGGCTCTAAGACAGAGCAAGAGCAATCATAGGATTAGAATGAGTCATTGACCGTATGTGTTCATCTTGTCATCTATTTCACAGCAATTTAAATGGCAATAAATCTTTTCCAGGGGAGAAGCTGGAGTCGGTCGGTGACGTTGGGTGTCCCCGCGGGCTGTGACTCTGCAGAGATCGCCTCTTACTGTTTGAGCCCGTCAGTCACTGTTTACAGAGACCGCTCCACATCCTGGTCTTGGTAGCCTTTTATAACACCAGTGTCCTGCTTCAGAACAAACGCCTCCTGCACTGTTTCACATCCAGCATGCGCCAAAATATGAACCGGTGTATAGTCTTCCTTCTGACCTTGAGTCTGTGCGGTTTAGGGCTGATAGTGAACACTGATGGTGCACGGTGTCGGTGAGGAAGGCTTTCACACTTATGGATAACAATGTGGAGTAAAGATGCTTTTAGTCTCTTTTCCATGTTTGTTTTTATCCTCAGTGTCACACCGACATCACTCGCCTTTAATACACTCACAGATACGAGTGGTTTTCAATGACTAGACAGAGACTATTCACCCCCCCCCCCCCCCCCGTGTCTCTCGGCCTCTTGTGTCCTCTGGGATCAGACTGGTAGCTTGCCAGTGGTTTTTCCTACCACATGGTAAAGGCAGGGAGCAGATTGGATAAACACAGCCCTTTCCTGCTGACCCCCCCCCCCCCCCTATCCGCCAAAACACATGCACACAAACCACAGACATTCACACTACACACACACTGTCCATTAACGAAGCAGCCGTGCATAAAATAACCAGATTTTCTCTAGCTTCACTGCTTCTCTCTTTCTTCTCTTGCTTTCTTGATCCCCCACCTCCCCTCTTCCTCCTCCTCTTCTCTCTTCCTTCCTTCCGGGCCACAAATCCCAGCCCCAAACACACGGCCTGCAGCCCCTCACTTGAGCGTAATTACACACGCAGCTAGCCAGCTCCAGCGCACCGTCCTCCATTTGGGAACAAAGGTATAAATTATAGCGGCTTAGATCCCGGTGGTAGTGGGAGGTGGGTGGGAGCACACGTGTCCTCCAGAGGAAGAGGGGAGATCACTCGCTACCTTAGGTGTACTTCTGGTTTCTCTGGCTGCGCTCTGTTTGTCTGTGCTTGCCCGTCTGTGTCTCCAGCGTTGTTGACATGGCAGAGATTTCCTGTAGTAAAGCCTGGAGGCTACAGACCGTTTAGCTGCCAAACCTTCAACAACACAGACAGGACCGCATTGAGCTGCTGTCGGCTGATCTCGCCTCCTCCTCCCTTCCTTCCTTCACACTAACACCACACGCACAGAGTGGTTAGTGGCTGTTTGATCGAGTATGGAACTAGTTATGACAAAATTACATTGTCTTATTGTTAAAACAAAGTCAATGAGGAAGAGGCCTTTCATAGCTTAGTATGTCAACCACATGCATACTGAAAAAAATAAATCGAGTCTTTGAACAATGTGCAGAGCAGGAAACTGGAGAGGCGTGTCACGGAGCCCAGAGCACCTGCTGGTTTTCATACCAACCGAAGCTTACACCATGATGTCACTCTGACACAGCTTCAGTCAGACTGCAGGAGCATTGACATCACCTGCAGGGATTGTACGAGTGGAAACGAGTAGATGATATAACCTTTTACATTGGATTGTCTCTCCAGTACTTTGAATATACGTCTAAGTTGCAGTACATGTATCTGTTAAAACGCCAGTGTTTTCCTCAGAGTTCAATGGAGCCCCCTCTCTGACCGCGTGGCACCGCCGGCTGTCAGAGAGCCCACTAAGTGGCACACCGTCGTGGCACTGATATTCTGTGGTCTGGGCTCGGCCTCCATAATTGTGGTTTGACAGAGTTGTGCAGTCGGTGTGGATTCCTGAGCCTCAGTTAACTCATCAGGTCTGCTAAAGCAGGGTCCGTTGGAGCCTCTCGTGATGACTGCTGGTTTCAGGTGAGGTGGAACTCACAGGCTTGTGTACCAGTTGTCGGCAGTGAGGCACCCTTTATGTATTTCTTCTCTCTTATTTACGGTGGATAATAAAAATGCCGGCCACTTCAAGGTCAAAGTCCTGAGACACAGTTTGCTTGGAGTTACAACACATAAGAAAGATGAAAAGAAAGGCCTCGTCCCTCTCAACTGTCCACAGGGCTTCTATGTCGGCAGGTCACATGACCTGATATCGCAGCAGTACTGTCCACATTAATGCTGTCTATTACAGCTGCAGCGATTAGGTAACTACTTTAAAGATAGATTTAAATCGTTTGAGCCACTTTTCAATCACAAAGTCAAATCATTTGATGGTTCCACATCCTCCGTGTCTTTAAATGTAGTAACTGGAATACTTTTGGGGTTTTGGACGGTTGGTCGGACAACACAAGACATTAGTACATGTCACCACGTACTCAGTTTTCTGGTGTTTTGTAGACCAAACGATTCATTGAGAAAATCATCAGCAGATGAATTGTTAATTGAAATAATCTTGGCTGCAACCCTTCAGTGTTTTCCTCCAGCATTTAGTAGTATTACATTTTATTCAGGTTTACATTTGGCCCAAATTAATCTGTTTCACATAAATGAACCTTGTCACACATGCGCTTCCATTATTTTTCCCATTAAATGTATTTCAGTTATCTGACATTATACTGTTCATTATGAGGGCATTACTTTACTGTTTGTCTTTTGTAAGAACACATGTTCTGTAACTGAAGTGGATTTCTTCATTTCATGACGACAGCATGAATGATGAATAGAGTGAGTAGATGTACAAGCTGTCTGAAAAGATAAACATCAGTGTGGTGTTGTGAAACCACAGAAGTGAACACAACACTTTCCTTCTCTGTCATGTTGAATAGG
This sequence comes from Anarrhichthys ocellatus, assembly GCF_004355925.1. NCBI lineage: Eukaryota > Metazoa > Chordata > Actinopteri > Perciformes > Anarhichadidae > Anarrhichthys > Anarrhichthys ocellatus. The sequence goes on along the minus strand of NW_022280995.1, from coordinate 10,345 downwards.
AGCACATACCTATGTTAACCATCTGGTGTTGTAGCAGCCAACAGTAGTTTTAATCTGTCGATCATTTTCTTAATTGATGAATTGAATTGTTTGGTCCACACCATGTCAGAATAAGTAAAAAATGACTTATTTCTGTGAAAACCTGAAGCAGGAACCAGTGACATTTTGACATTTTTGCTTCAAAAATTATTAGTTATCAAAATAGTTTCTCATCGAGTCTGTTGCTCAACCACTCGATTAATTGACCAAATGTTGTGTGCTAAGTATTTGTGTTGGGAGACAACTGGACAAATGGGAAGCAGCGATGGAGCAGTGTGTTCTGCCTGTCCATCCAAACACTGTTTATCGGCTGGGAAGTCGTCTTGACGACATGTGCACCGTGATGTAATAGAGATGGAGGAGATGTACATTTGGCTTTTTAATATGCGATTGTGTGAATGAGTGCATACTAAATAGCCATGATGTTTAGGTGGCAACACTGGTGTTGCTGCAGGTACCCAAAAGGAAATGAAATGTGAGCCACAAGTCCAGTGAGAAGTCTTTGCCAAGACACTGCGCAGCAGTTTTCTGCTCTATTTGTTGATAGTTTTGTCCAACTTAGGGAAAAGTTATGAAGGCAGGGAGGGTTTGCTTCCTCATCTTGAAGCACGTGATGTGAACAGAACCTATTTGATTGGCCAGCACTTGATGTTCCCAGGTAACGGCAGAAGCCGGAGCCAGAATCTCTCTGTTAGCGTGGACACAGTCTCACTCCTCCTCCTCCTCACCACGTGTGTGTGCTGGCGGGGGAGGAGGAGGAGGAGGAGGAGGAGGAGGAGGAAGGGAGGGAGGGGGGGGGGGGGGGGGGGGGGGTGTAAAGGGCCTCATCCTTTGATGAGATTTGGCGTCCAAAGCGGCACACTGACCGTTCACCTAATTCCCTCTGCAGTGACAGCTGGGCCTCGATACCAAAGTGTGCACGTGTTCCGTGTGCTGTGAGAAAGAGACGTGAGCTAGAGAGCGAGGGCTGAGGAAGTGGTACGTAAAGTTAAAGGAAGCAAAGGCTGGGGAGAGCAGAAGCCTCGTCTACTCGGGGACGAGCAACACCACTGGAGAGACGAGTCAGACGAGCCTCTGTCCAGGCTGCAGACAAACGCTATCTGGTTCTGAAGGCCAGACTAAATACGAGGGAAGAATCTCTGGCCTTGCTGCTTTAAACTAGAGCTGTTGATCTGATGAACACACACATTATCTCTCACACACACACTCGGTAGCCAGCAAGTGCTCATACAGCTCTATTTATTCTGTATTGTAGAACTCAAGGTCTGTTGTAGTGTGCGTCTGACTCGGTTGACAGGAAATCAGTTGCCTTCATAGTAACTTCTGCAAAGGATGTGAAATTACACTCAATTACTCTCACCTGCCCCACACACACACACGGTCGCATGCAGAAGCCTTTTTTTTTTTTCTCCCTGTAGTGATTGAAATGCAGAGGAAGTGATGTAATTCGGCAGTGCTGCTGCTTACACCACTGTGCTCTAGAAGTGTTGACAGCTGAAGTGCTGCTTTATCTGTTAGTCTCTGAAAGAGAATGTTTTAACGGTTCAGAAAAGTTCTAAATGAGTAGAGGTGGTTCAAACATCTCCGGTGTGACACTCTGCTGCTTCTCTTGAACTCTGGGGACTTTCGACAGGCAATTAAGTGATTCATTGAAAAATAATGGACAATAAAATTCTAATGTTGGTTGAATGGTTAAAGGGAATAATAAGTGTTGTTTCAACCTGTTACTCTTCCACCTACATTGCTAGCTATGCATGTGTATAGTGTTTACCATGTGGTGGACTGGATCCAGCACTCAAAATGTAGCTTAGCTTCACATGCACACTTATCTGATGGACACAAATCTTATCCACAGTTTAAAAGAAGAGCGTCTGAATTCCATGCTTATCAAAAGTGATGACACCAACCGTATCGGCCCATTTCCATGCCTAGGCCAATATGTTCTCCTTTTGTTATTGCACACACAGAATATCAGGGTTGTATCCTTTTTATCTGAACTCCTTTTAGTGATGGTACATTTCATTACAAGATAACATGTGTATTTACAATCGCATGTATTTTCTCTGACTTTTGAATTCTGGGCAAATAAAAATAGAATTTGTAATCCAGATCATTATAATGTAAGTGCACCCTTTTAAAAAGAGGAATGAACTTTTAATTCTTAATGGTATTCAGACATTGGAATTGAAATGTTAAAAAATATCCAAAATAAATAAAACAAGTTTTATAAAACACAACTTTACTATAAAAATATTCTCTGGCTCTGTTAACAACAACCATGTCTTCTAATGGTCAAGAAGACTTTCTGGCATCATGTTGGCTAAAATTTTGCTCTTCTGTAGACAAACAGCCAAAATGATTGGAGTCATATCTCTATATCGTAAGATAAGTTGATATATTTGCAACTAGCCAAGTCTTTTTCTTTCAACACATGATGGTTTACTTAAATAATAGGACTACAATTAGATCCTTAATTATTGTGACATGCCTATTTCTAGCACATAACATGCACACATGTTCTCACTGCTTCAACAGACCGCTTTTCCTCAGTACCACGAAGAAGCATAAAGATGAGCTCACATTGTTGCTGACCCTCATATAGTCAAGAGTTGAGCAGCACCTGTCCTGCTGTCTTTGTGTTGGCGGCTTGTTTTATGGTTCAGAGAGATGGAGGGAAGGGTTTGTTAATTGCTATTTACACACAAGAGTGGATGCTCCCGTCAGGCATTGTGGAGGCAGCCGAGAGCTCAAAGGGACGTAGGAAGTCTGTTTCACTGAAGTCCTGTGTCATGGTAATGCAGACCGAATGGGTCGTCTTTATGGTCGCCCTGGAAGTCGTCTATGAACAGTAATGGTGATACTTTGACAGAGAAATAGTTTGCACTTTGTTATTTGGTTAAAAAGTAGTGTTGTCGCGATGCTTCGATACAATACCAATTTAAAATACCTCACGGAAAATTTGACACAACATTGAATGCATAAGATATTAGATTTTTATTAAAAGATAAAAATATCAAGGCCCTAATATGACGGACGTTTCTTTTCTTGGCTAGTAGCAGAGAACAGCAGAATAAGTGTAGTAAACCTTAAAAACATGCTCCCATGTCTCGAGCTGATGTGGAGTTTGAGTTTTGACCCTGTGAGGTTACTGTAGTGTTGTATCGTATTAAGCTAGCAATGTAAAGTAACAATTCGTTAATTTCTACAGGGAAGTTTCCTGTGACGTAAAATGGATCGGTTGCGATGCTAATTTCCCTTAGCGCATTGATTTTCATCAGGTGTTAGCATCGAGCTAACGTGCTAAACGCTTTTTGTTTGCCTCATGGTTGTAGCAGTTATGCTAGCTATGTTGGGTGTTATTTCAGCAATATGCTGACAAACTTGACACCCAATGCTCACGGAGGGCGGAATGAAAATGAAACCCGCAAATCATTACTTTAAACTGGAGCGAATGAGATGAGTCACAACCAGAGAGGAGGCGGGGCTAAACTGCAGCTGGTACACGTGTATCGATACCGCAGGACATGAGTGTTGAAACCTTTTCAAATATTTAGTATTGAAATGTGTCAAAAAAACGTACCTACATACAGTCCGCTCTCTACTTAATAGATTTAAGAATATCAATTCAACTTGCTTTTTACCGTTATATTTACAAATGAGACAGACTGTTGGGAACTGTTGTGTACTCACAAGTTTGTTTTCTGGATCACTAGGGTAGATTCAGAGTTTCTGCTAGTAGCAAAGACATAGTAGAAAGACGAGCTGGTGGACAAATCGGCTTCAGCATTTTTATCCCGTTGAGTAAAGCTGAAAAGAAAACATCTGCCGTGTGACAGGAAGCAGTCAGGTTGATGTGAAGGACACCATCTTACGATGTGAAGGACACCAGCACTAACCATGCTGGTTGATGTGAAGGACACCAGCACTAACCATGCTGACTGCAAGCTATTTTGATTACAGGACAGTTAATATCACTAAGGTGTACTGATGGCTCTGTGATGGACTATTGAGCTGTACACTCAAACCCCAGCCTAACTAACGCGGTAGGGGCCCGTCTAAAACTGAGCTACAATAACTTAAAGTTATTAAGTGATTCTGGGGCACGGCATAATGTTTATTAAAAAAGGAAAAGTACCAATTTGTGCACGCTATTTCATGTAACGAACCGATAAGTGGGTGAGGAAAATTAGTGGGAGGTAGGAGCGGAGTGTGGAGGAGGAAATAAATTAGGTTACCGGAGGGGGGGGGGCTGTAGCAGCTTGTGTTTTTTTTTTTTTTTTTGTGCATAAAAGAAACGGGCACACCACCTCTCTGTCCTACCTACCTACACTCATTCATGCATGCTTACATCCACTTACCTCCACCCTCTCACTCGTGCAGGCTGGGTGTGTGTCTCTAGATCAGTTTTTACAAAATCCTACATGCAAATGTGATAAGTTGAATCATGGTAAAGTAGGTTTGCCATATGCATGTTTATTTTCCTTTTACCAAGGGAGAGCAACAGACCCACAGGGAGGCTAATAAGGTAGTATGTGGATAACTGGCTTGTTTTCACACATCTGTCGAGACTGACTGACGGACTCTTTAGCTAGCCAGCTGAATTACTTGCCGACCAAGAAGCTACTGGTCGACTGCTGCACAGAAAAAGCTCCCTGGCCTGTTGGCTGGCTGATTTCTGGCTGGCTGGATGGCAGCTGCTGCTGTTCAAACAAGAGTTGCATCTGCTGGGCCCCTTTTTGTTCTAACACACACATGCACACACTCTCTCTCTTACTCACTCAATGACTCCGAGTGTGTGTTTGGAAAGAAAGAAGTTCTTTTGTTGGGTAGTAAAATTGAGGTGGGGGAGGGTTTGGGGGCAGTGCTAATATGAAGTGTGTGTGTGTGTGTGTGTGTGTGTGTGTGTGTGTGTGTGTGTGTGTGTGTGTGTGTGTGTGTGTGTGTGTGTGTGTGTGTGTGTGTGTGTGTGTGTGTGTGTGTGTGTGTGTGAGTGTGTGTGTGTGTGTGTGTGTGAGAAGGAGAGGTTTTTTTTTTTTTTCAATGGGTGCATTTTTCTGAATCTGAAACTGATTACCTTGCTAAACATGGGAGTTAATCCACTGCACCTCTGCTCAGCAGGTAACAAGGCTGCTGATAAATGTTGAAAATGAGTTTGTATGATGCAACATGTAGATGCTTTGGGGGAAACTATTCTTGAGATTCCCTGGCCAATATTGCAGTTTAGATTGTGAAAATATCCTATCTAGGCCTGTATTGGGGTCTACATGGTTAAATCGTGTACCAACAACAAACCTATGGACTCTTATTTATTTGAAATAAATATTAGGGATAAAATGATGCATTGTTTGTTTCTAAGATTTTACAAGAGTTTTAAGTAACCTAGTACTACTAGCTACGGCTTTGGTTCATTAGGTGACATAAAGCAACACCTCATGACTGACTTTTTGACTCGACTCACTTTTGGTACGTCCTTTTTTCTGTTTCAGTCAACACTGCAGCTAGGACCCCGTCGGTGTATGTTTGATTCTCAGCTGATTGCCATAGTGACGTCGTGGTAACTATCGGGACATCCTGTTCGATGCCACACTCGCGAAATCCTTAAAATTCCAACCAAACATCAGTTGTATGCCATAGTGTGCAGCGTGATTCTGCAGGCTGCCAATCTATTTAAATGTGTTGAGTGAATATAAAATTTGGTTGCTATTTAAGGTAGCTTTTCCACGGCGTTACAAATGGTGGGTTTGTGCATGATGTCCCGTGTTGCACTAGTGATGATTCTCTGACCAATGAGTGGTCTGAAGTGGTTCTGAAGTGAACTCCAACTTTTAGTATCAGATCAGCTTGCTTGGAACTTTGAGGTGGTATAAAGAAGTGTACCAGGTACTGTTAACAACTTTTACAAATGGAAACCCCCCCAAAAAGAGTTGTGTAGCATAAGATATTCCATAATCGATATACTTGAAATGACTCTTTAGCCATGACACTAGGGCTGGGCGGTATGACCAAAAATGCATATCACAGTATTTATTTTTTTTTCGCGTTAAAGCATTAATTAATTAACGCCAAAAAGAACCGGGCGGCCAACCGGCCAGCGAGCGGTGAACAGCTGTTTGTGTGGCGTGTCTTCCGTTCCGTGACTTCCTGTTTCCTTCACCTACATTCCCCTGGGTCCTAAGCCCCTCCATGTACAGCTTCTTATCACCCTCTATGTACCAATGTACATTTATAACAAATACCACACATATTACACTGTAATCAGCGTTGCATATGTCTGACCAAAATACCTTTTGTTGTTCATCCTGCATCGCTCTTTTCTGTTCTTTAATGTAACGTTACTGGAGTGACAGAGCCTCTCCCAGCTGTTAGCAGACTGTTGCTAGCGAGCTGTACCCAGCATGCAGTTCGGCGGGGAAATTTTATAAATATACAATTATTAGTGTTACAAATTGTTTATGCATCACAAACTGTTGTGTCGTAGTGTTTTGCCATGTTAAAGAGCGTTAGTTGTGGGTTGTTAATTGTTATAACCATGACTAGGGTTCCCTCTCAATACACGAACAATATATTTTGCTGCCTGTTGAAGAGCGACAGAATTTGTTTCGGCTGTGCATGATGGTATATGAAAAATTCATATCATACGGAAAATTTAAACCGGTATACCAGTTAACCGGTATACCGCCCAGCCCAACATGAAACTCAAACATAGTGTGCTATGGCTACATAGTTATCCATATATGGCAATAACGATAAGCTACCAATTAGTCCCGTCTAACAAATAGGGTTGATAACAATTTAACAATTGCCTTTTTACCTGCTAGCTTAGAGCTAGCTGCGTGTTGCAAAATGATCAATGCTGTGCTGCTCACCCAAACTATACTGCAACCACTTATTCACACAAGAATGATTCTTCTGTCAAATTAATAGTGAAGACTGGCGGTTTCAAGTCATTTGGTGGCAGACGTGTAATAAATCAGCCTTTGAACGTGTCTGTAACTTTGTGCAATTGTCGAGGTCTGCTCAAACCGTCATCAAGGAGTTCTTAAACTACATTCATCACAGTCCAGCTTTCAGAACAGCACTTCATTCGAAGCGTACAGCAGTCTTTTGGTCGATGCACTAATTCCAATTTTTGTCATTCTTTCTCCCCGCCCTCTGTCCGTCTCTCCAGGAACCTTAAATAGGACCATGGAGTAGCAAGCTTCAAATTAGCAGTTAGCTGATTAGCTCCTCACTGCACAACACACCTCCCTCCATCCAGTCCCCTCCATCTGCGGGCCCCCCACCCAGCCATGGCGGACCCAGGGATGTTGAGCCTATTCGGGGACGATGCAGGGCTGTTCTCAGATGGATTGGATGGTTTAGGGGACTGCTTTCCTCAGCAGCCTGCCTCCGCCCAGTCCAACCCTTTAACCCAGCAGACTAATCCCTCTCTGAACCACGAGCACCAGGGAAACAGGGGCTACCACCAGGGGATGATCCACGGCGCTGGGCCCGGCCCCGGGCAGCCTAAATTGGGGCAAATGTACGACCATGGTCCCTACACAGGCTACGATCAACCTGGTGCCCCCGCGGGACGAATGATAGCCCAGAACGGCCCCAGCCAGGGGCCACCAAACGTGAACACGCCCATGAATGGCATGGCTTCCCACTACCATAATACCCCAGCTAACTCCAGCAACCCCCACCATGGGTACCCGGGTGATGCTGGGGGAGGTGGAGGAGGAAGTGGAGGAGGAGGTGGCGGCGGTGGTGTTTGGGGGCAGCAGCAGACCAGATCAGCTTATCAGCAGCCTCCGACACAAGCAGGGGGCGGCCCCAACCAGATGGGAGCCTACCAGATGTCTCAAGGCAACTATAGTGGGATGCAAGGCCCACCTACACCCAATGCAGCTCGCATGAACCAACACTACCCTTCGCAGAGCATGGTACCCCCTCCTGCTCAGGACCCATCTCACTACCTGGGGCATGTTGGAATGGGTGGGGCTCAGATGAGACACCCCCAGCCTCAGTCACAACCCCAGGGTTATCCCAACATGGGCCACACACCCCGATACCCACACTCCCCCTCCCGACAGCCTCCACACCAGCACCAACAGGGCATGGGAGGGTTTGGGGGTGCCCAGTACCCTGGCTATCAGGCCCAGTATGGAGCCATGGGACCTGGGATGGGCCAGGGTGCCAATGCTAATGTCAATGCTAACACAAGCCAGGCCATGGGACCAGGGCAGCTCGGCCAGAGGTTTAACCAGGGATCAACCCCAGCAGCTGGGCCACAGGGGCAGCGATATCCCCCTGGACCACCGCACCAACCCCAGCCCCATCCAACCCATTCTGCCCCAATGCAGCAGGCAGGGCAGCAGGGCCAGCCTATGCACCCTCAACACCCCCAGAGTCTGCCCCCGGCCCAAAACCAGCCCCAATCCCACCTTGCCCCCCCAGCTCAGGGAAATTACCCCTCCCCCTCATCCATGTCCCCAATGCGGGTTTTGGGAACCCCAACACCTCCTCCCCAGCAGAGCAGACCCCCCAGCGCAGGGCTAGCCGGAGCCCCAGAGGTTGCAGGGTACACAGCCCTGCAGTCTCAACCCAATGCTATGGCCCAGAGAACTCCCCAAATCCCTCTGTCTGCCCCACAGCCCCAACACCAGCAGCCCCTCAACATGCCTCCCAGTGCAGGGCAGATGTATCCCGGCATGGGGCCGCAGCGTGGTCCTCAAATGGGGCCAAACAGGCCTCAGCTCCAGAAAGGTAAGCACAGGACAGTTGATGCGTTCCCATGTTGCTTTGTCATTGGTCTCACGTTTGGTGCTTGATTGGCACCTACTCAATCCATTCACTTCCTCTATGCACATCTAAAAACAGAGTGTAAGTACAATGCAGAGATGTTAGACTGACCTTGTCTTTACACGGTTTCTGCCACATGTTCATAGCAGTTGAAATACCAACAGACCCAAACATTGATTTAAGAACATAACTCCAATTGGAAGAAGAAAAAGCTTTAGCCGTCTTGTATCACCTTCCTCATGAAATACACACATTCCCTAGACATGTCAGTGGTCAGATCACACAGTCAGGTGATGCAGCTTCTCTAGGGTTGTTGTAGTGGATCGTCCTCATGGGCAGAGATGGTCCACACTGTAGATGATGTTCCAGCAACCCTCCACAATACAGTAGAACTAGGTTTACACACTTTAGTTGCTTCTGCGCGTAAATCCTACACTTGGACGAGGGAATTCTTGAAGTAATTCAGAAACTTGATTTGGCCTGTAAACCTGTAATGTTTATTTTACACATATGAGCCACTCCACTTTTTGCTTACCTTTACTTATTGACAATTGCATGAAACTTAAATTGAGCTTCTGTTTTTATTCTTGTTTCTTTTCTGAATTTACTTTTGATTATGCTTTTCAATGCTTGTAAAAAGCAGTACAAACTACTTTTGTACTTTGTTTTACTTCTTAATAGAAACTGATTTACTGCAGCCACCTAGTGTGTCTGTTACTTTAATATTCTACAAATGTTTATGATGGTGTTGGTGATGGAAACACCAACAAAGTGATGGTCTTGGTGATGGACAGGAGGTAAAACACATTGTTGTTGATCATGCATCCACACAGTCGGGGCTGATGCCGTGTTCCTCTCCCCGTCTCAAGTCCCAGGGCCTCTTGAAGCTCCAGTCAGCCAGGGGGGAGACCAGCGTCTGCTCCAGACCCCGCTGCAGGCCCCCCGGAGCGGGCAGCCCACTCCCATGGGCTTCCAGGGTCCGGCCGTCGGTCAGCATGGCGTCCCGGCCCCGATCCAGTGCTTGGCACCGCCCGCCCAGAGCGCTCCGACGCAGCACGCACACATGCCGCACCACCTGCAGAGCACGCCCCCTCCCCCCAACCCGGCCTCCCACCCCTGGGCGCCTACCACCTCCCGCCCGCTCTCCTCACCCCCTCTCACCCCACAGAAAGTGCCTCACGTACAGGTGAGTCTCCCGTCAAACAAACACTTTGATGTGGTAGCAGCATCAGTGTGTGTGTGTATGTATGAGAGAGATCAAGACCGTGCATTTGTTTTCATGTGTGGGTGGTTTTCATGCGAGTGTTTATTTTTCATGTGGGTGGGGGAACGTGTGTGTTTGGAGTGTAAGGGAAGTGTGCGTTCTGTGTGTGCATAAATGTGTGTACATGACATTTGAGAACACAGCGGTGCACTGGGCCCTGGTTCAGTGGAGTTGTGTGTTTTTTGCCTTTTGTATCTTCTGCTGTGGGCCTTGTGTGTGTGTGTGTGTGTGTGTGTGTGTGTGTGTGTGTGTGTGTGT
>NW_022280994.1:0-14366 GCF_004355925.1 Anarrhichthys ocellatus | reverse complement strand
GTGTGTGTGTGTGTGTGTGTGTGTGTGTGTGTGTGTGTGTGTGTGTGAGAGAGAGTGTGAGTGAGCCTTCTTGTTTGCTCTCACACAGAGGAACGGTTTCCTTGGAAGCTCGCATCTTATTCATATTTTGTATGAAATTAAAAACCCAGAGAGAGAATCAGAAAAGTCGTGCCTGTGATGTTGTTTGCTCAGAAATGTTTCCAAAGCTTCATCTTGGTCCCTCTGCACCGGGATGACAAATCTCTCACCAGCCCCCAAACCCACTGGTGGTTTCTCTTAAAGAGACTCCCAGCTAGTGACGAATCCTGTAGTTTTTTCAGAAGTCTAACCCCCTTTTTGAAAGTTTGTGTTGCGGATTTCCCCCCTCAGAAGCCTGTTTCAGTGGCAGAGTACCACTGTGAACTCATTTGCATCGCCGAGCAACAATTTCCCCCCTCAGCGGCTCCAGTTTGATTTCTGATCTTCATTTAGGTGAATCGACGTGAATCAAATTCAGTGTTGGAGCATTCATGTTAAATTCAGAGGGATATGATCTTTTTTGACACAGGTTTGATGCCAGCGTTTCACCCAGTCTGAGTGGGGGGGCTGTGGTAGAAGTAGAAGCTAGTCAGACACATCTGTTCTGAACCTGAAGGGGTCAGTTTACGGCGCTAATGTAGCCTCATAGCTGAGTCGGACATAAGTCAGACATAAGTCTTGTACGAATGGAGTTAGAGGATATAGACGTGTTTCTCTGATGAGAAACTCATTTCGATCCCACAGCAAACGGGTCTGTACTGGGTTAGAAAAGTCAGACATCGTGTCTGGAAATAAACTACTCTTCAACTGGTGTTAAAACCAAATACAGACAGTGAACGATGCAAAAAGCTGCATCTGTATAGATTTAAGTACTATGTACAATGTAAACATATATCATAAATATTCTTTGATATATATTTATATTGTACATAGTACTTAAATGTTACATGTTTATGCTTAGTTTCTCTGTTCTACTTTGTCTTTAATGTCCTTGTTTTTTAATATTTCTCTTGTTTATTGTATATTCTATGTATGTACGTACGATGGGAAGCAATGTGTAACCGGAGTCAAAATCCATGTATGCACACGCATACATGGCCAATAAAGCTGATTCTGGTTCTGATGTGTGAAGGAGGCATTGCTCTGGCTCTAAGACAGAGCAAGAGCAATCATAGGATTAGAATGAGTCATTGACCGTATGTGTTCATCTTGTCATCTATTTCACAGCAATTTAAATGGCAATAAATCTTTTCCAGGGGAGAAGCTGGAGTCGGTCGGTGACGTTGGGTGTCCCCGCGGGCTGTGACTCTGCAGAGATCGCCTCTTACTGTTTGAGCCCGTCAGTCACTGTTTACAGAGACCGCTCCACATCCTGGTCTTGGTAGCCTTTTATAACACCAGTGTCCTGCTTCAGAACAAACGCCTCCTGCACTGTTTCACATCCAGCATGCGCCAAAATATGAACCGGTGTATAGTCTTCCTTCTGACCTTGAGTCTGTGCGGTTTAGGGCTGATAGTGAACACTGATGGTGCACGGTGTCGGTGAGGAAGGCTTTCACACTTATGGATAACAATGTGGAGTAAAGATGCTTTTAGTCTCTTTTCCATGTTTGTTTTTATCCTCAGTGTCACACCGACATCACTCGCCTTTAATACACTCACAGATACGAGTGGTTTTCAATGACTAGACAGAGACTATTCACCCCCCCCCCCCCCCCCGTGTCTCTCGGCCTCTTGTGTCCTCTGGGATCAGACTGGTAGCTTGCCAGTGGTTTTTCCTACCACATGGTAAAGGCAGGGAGCAGATTGGATAAACACAGCCCTTTCCTGCTGACCCCCCCCCCCCCCCTATCCGCCAAAACACATGCACACAAACCACAGACATTCACACTACACACACACTGTCCATTAACGAAGCAGCCGTGCATAAAATAACCAGATTTTCTCTAGCTTCACTGCTTCTCTCTTTCTTCTCTTGCTTTCTTGATCCCCCACCTCCCCTCTTCCTCCTCCTCTTCTCTCTTCCTTCCTTCCGGGCCACAAATCCCAGCCCCAAACACACGGCCTGCAGCCCCTCACTTGAGCGTAATTACACACGCAGCTAGCCAGCTCCAGCGCACCGTCCTCCATTTGGGAACAAAGGTATAAATTATAGCGGCTTAGATCCCGGTGGTAGTGGGAGGTGGGTGGGAGCACACGTGTCCTCCAGAGGAAGAGGGGAGATCACTCGCTACCTTAGGTGTACTTCTGGTTTCTCTGGCTGCGCTCTGTTTGTCTGTGCTTGCCCGTCTGTGTCTCCAGCGTTGTTGACATGGCAGAGATTTCCTGTAGTAAAGCCTGGAGGCTACAGACCGTTTAGCTGCCAAACCTTCAACAACACAGACAGGACCGCATTGAGCTGCTGTCGGCTGATCTCGCCTCCTCCTCCCTTCCTTCCTTCACACTAACACCACACGCACAGAGTGGTTAGTGGCTGTTTGATCGAGTATGGAACTAGTTATGACAAAATTACATTGTCTTATTGTTAAAACAAAGTCAATGAGGAAGAGGCCTTTCATAGCTTAGTATGTCAACCACATGCATACTGAAAAAAATAAATCGAGTCTTTGAACAATGTGCAGAGCAGGAAACTGGAGAGGCGTGTCACGGAGCCCAGAGCACCTGCTGGTTTTCATACCAACCGAAGCTTACACCATGATGTCACTCTGACACAGCTTCAGTCAGACTGCAGGAGCATTGACATCACCTGCAGGGATTGTACGAGTGGAAACGAGTAGATGATATAACCTTTTACATTGGATTGTCTCTCCAGTACTTTGAATATACGTCTAAGTTGCAGTACATGTATCTGTTAAAACGCCAGTGTTTTCCTCAGAGTTCAATGGAGCCCCCTCTCTGACCGCGTGGCACCGCCGGCTGTCAGAGAGCCCACTAAGTGGCACACCGTCGTGGCACTGATATTCTGTGGTCTGGGCTCGGCCTCCATAATTGTGGTTTGACAGAGTTGTGCAGTCGGTGTGGATTCCTGAGCCTCAGTTAACTCATCAGGTCTGCTAAAGCAGGGTCCGTTGGAGCCTCTCGTGATGACTGCTGGTTTCAGGTGAGGTGGAACTCACAGGCTTGTGTACCAGTTGTCGGCAGTGAGGCACCCTTTATGTATTTCTTCTCTCTTATTTACGGTGGATAATAAAAATGCCGGCCACTTCAAGGTCAAAGTCCTGAGACACAGTTTGCTTGGAGTTACAACACATAAGAAAGATGAAAAGAAAGGCCTCGTCCCTCTCAACTGTCCACAGGGCTTCTATGTCGGCAGGTCACATGACCTGATATCGCAGCAGTACTGTCCACATTAATGCTGTCTATTACAGCTGCAGCGATTAGGTAACTACTTTAAAGATAGATTTAAATCGTTTGAGCCACTTTTCAATCACAAAGTCAAATCATTTGATGGTTCCACATCCTCCGTGTCTTTAAATGTAGTAACTGGAATACTTTTGGGGTTTTGGACGGTTGGTCGGACAACACAAGACATTAGTACATGTCACCACGTACTCAGTTTTCTGGTGTTTTGTAGACCAAACGATTCATTGAGAAAATCATCAGCAGATGAATTGTTAATTGAAATAATCTTGGCTGCAACCCTTCAGTGTTTTCCTCCAGCATTTAGTAGTATTACATTTTATTCAGGTTTACATTTGGCCCAAATTAATCTGTTTCACATAAATGAACCTTGTCACACATGCGCTTCCATTATTTTTCCCATTAAATGTATTTCAGTTATCTGACATTATACTGTTCATTATGAGGGCATTACTTTACTGTTTGTCTTTTGTAAGAACACATGTTCTGTAACTGAAGTGGATTTCTTCATTTCATGACGACAGCATGAATGATGAATAGAGTGAGTAGATGTACAAGCTGTCTGAAAAGATAAACATCAGTGTGGTGTTGTGAAACCACAGAAGTGAACACAACACTTTCCTTCTCTGTCATGTTGAATAGGAGCACATACCTATGTTAACCATCTGGTGTTGTAGCAGCCAACAGTAGTTTTAATCTGTCGATCATTTTCTTAATTGATGAATTGAATTGTTTGGTCCACACCATGTCAGAATAAGTAAAAAATGACTTATTTCTGTGAAAACCTGAAGCAGGAACCAGTGACATTTTGACATTTTTGCTTCAAAAATTATTAGTTATCAAAATAGTTTCTCATCGAGTCTGTTGCTCAACCACTCGATTAATTGACCAAATGTTGTGTGCTAAGTATTTGTGTTGGGAGACAACTGGACAAATGGGAAGCAGCGATGGAGCAGTGTGTTCTGCCTGTCCATCCAAACACTGTTTATCGGCTGGGAAGTCGTCTTGACGACATGTGCACCGTGATGTAATAGAGATGGAGGAGATGTACATTTGGCTTTTTAATATGCGATTGTGTGAATGAGTGCATACTAAATAGCCATGATGTTTAGGTGGCAACACTGGTGTTGCTGCAGGTACCCAAAAGGAAATGAAATGTGAGCCACAAGTCCAGTGAGAAGTCTTTGCCAAGACACTGCGCAGCAGTTTTCTGCTCTATTTGTTGATAGTTTTGTCCAACTTAGGGAAAAGTTATGAAGGCAGGGAGGGTTTGCTTCCTCATCTTGAAGCACGTGATGTGAACAGAACCTATTTGATTGGCCAGCACTTGATGTTCCCAGGTAACGGCAGAAGCCGGAGCCAGAATCTCTCTGTTAGCGTGGACACAGTCTCACTCCTCCTCCTCCTCACCACGTGTGTGTGCTGGCGGGGGAGGAGGAGGAGGAGGAGGAGGAGGAGGAGGAAGGGAGGGAGGGAGGGAGGGAGGGAGGGGGGGTGTAAAGGGCCTCATCCTTTGATGAGATTTGGCGTCCAAAGCGGCACACTGACCGTTCACCTAATTCCCTCTGCAGTGACAGCTGGGCCTCGATACCAAAGTGTGCACGTGTTCCGTGTGCTGTGAGAAAGAGACGTGAGCTAGAGAGCGAGGGCTGAGGAAGTGGTACGTAAAGTTAAAGGAAGCAAAGGCTGGGGAGAGCAGAAGCCTCGTCTACTCGGGGACGAGCAACACCACTGGAGAGACGAGTCAGACGAGCCTCTGTCCAGGCTGCAGACAAACGCTATCTGGTTCTGAAGGCCAGACTAAATACGAGGGAAGAATCTCTGGCCTTGCTGCTTTAAACTAGAGCTGTTGATCTGATGAACACACACATTATCTCTCACACACACACTCGGTAGCCAGCAAGTGCTCATACAGCTCTATTTATTCTGTATTGTAGAACTCAAGGTCTGTTGTAGTGTGCGTCTGACTCGGTTGACAGGAAATCAGTTGCCTTCATAGTAACTTCTGCAAAGGATGTGAAATTACACTCAATTACTCTCACCTGCCCCACACACACACACGGTCGCATGCAGAAGCCTTTTTTTTTTTTCTCCCTGTAGTGATTGAAATGCAGAGGAAGTGATGTAATTCGGCAGTGCTGCTGCTTACACCACTGTGCTCTAGAAGTGTTGACAGCTGAAGTGCTGCTTTATCTGTTAGTCTCTGAAAGAGAATGTTTTAACGGTTCAGAAAAGTTCTAAATGAGTAGAGGTGGTTCAAACATCTCCGGTGTGACACTCTGCTGCTTCTCTTGAACTCTGGGGACTTTCGACAGGCAATTAAGTGATTCATTGAAAAATAATGGACAATAAAATTCTAATGTTGGTTGAATGGTTAAAGGGAATAATAAGTGTTGTTTCAACCTGTTACTCTTCCACCTACATTGCTAGCTATGCATGTGTATAGTGTTTACCATGTGGTGGACTGGATCCAGCACTCAAAATGTAGCTTAGCTTCACATGCACACTTATCTGATGGACACAAATCTTATCCACAGTTTAAAAGAAGAGCGTCTGAATTCCATGCTTATCAAAAGTGATGACACCAACCGTATCGGCCCATTTCCATGCCTAGGCCAATATGTTCTCCTTTTGTTATTGCACACACAGAATATCAGGGTTGTATCCTTTTTATCTGAACTCCTTTTAGTGATGGTACATTTCATTACAAGATAACATGTGTATTTACAATCGCATGTATTTTCTCTGACTTTTGAATTCTGGGCAAATAAAAATAGAATTTGTAATCCAGATCATTATAATGTAAGTGCACCCTTTTAAAAAGAGGAATGAACTTTTAATTCTTAATGGTATTCAGACATTGGAATTGAAATGTTAAAAAATATCCAAAATAAATAAAACAAGTTTTATAAAACACAACTTTACTATAAAAATATTCTCTGGCTCTGTTAACAACAACCATGTCTTCTAATGGTCAAGAAGACTTTCTGGCATCATGTTGGCTAAAATTTTGCTCTTCTGTAGACAAACAGCCAAAATGATTGGAGTCATATCTCTATATCGTAAGATAAGTTGATATATTTGCAACTAGCCAAGTCTTTTTCTTTCAACACATGATGGTTTACTTAAATAATAGGACTACAATTAGATCCTTAATTATTGTGACATGCCTATTTCTAGCACATAACATGCACACATGTTCTCACTGCTTCAACAGACCGCTTTTCCTCAGTACCACGAAGAAGCATAAAGATGAGCTCACATTGTTGCTGACCCTCATATAGTCAAGAGTTGAGCAGCACCTGTCCTGCTGTCTTTGTGTTGGCGGCTTGTTTTATGGTTCAGAGAGATGGAGGGAAGGGTTTGTTAATTGCTATTTACACACAAGAGTGGATGCTCCCGTCAGGCATTGTGGAGGCAGCCGAGAGCTCAAAGGGACGTAGGAAGTCTGTTTCACTGAAGTCCTGTGTCATGGTAATGCAGACCGAATGGGTCGTCTTTATGGTCGCCCTGGAAGTCGTCTATGAACAGTAATGGTGATACTTTGACAGAGAAATAGTTTGCACTTTGTTATTTGGTTAAAAAGTAGTGTTGTCGCGATGCTTCGATACAATACCAATTTAAAATACCTCACGGAAAATTTGACACAACATTGAATGCATAAGATATTAGATTTTTATTAAAAGATAAAAATATCAAGGCCCTAATATGACGGACGTTTCTTTTCTTGGCTAGTAGCAGAGAACAGCAGAATAAGTGTAGTAAACCTTAAAAACATGCTCCCATGTCTCGAGCTGATGTGGAGTTTGAGTTTTGACCCTGTGAGGTTACTGTAGTGTTGTATCGTATTAAGCTAGCAATGTAAAGTAACAATTCGTTAATTTCTACAGGGAAGTTTCCTGTGACGTAAAATGGATCGGTTGCGATGCTAATTTCCCTTAGCGCATTGATTTTCATCAGGTGTTAGCATCGAGCTAACGTGCTAAACGCTTTTTGTTTGCCTCATGGTTGTAGCAGTTATGCTAGCTATGTTGGGTGTTATTTCAGCAATATGCTGACAAACTTGACACCCAATGCTCACGGAGGGCGGAATGAAAATGAAACCCGCAAATCATTACTTTAAACTGGAGCGAATGAGATGAGTCACAACCAGAGAGGAGGCGGGGCTAAACTGCAGCTGGTACACGTGTATCGATACCGCAGGACATGAGTGTTGAAACCTTTTCAAATATTTAGTATTGAAATGTGTCAAAAAAACGTACCTACATACAGTCCGCTCTCTACTTAATAGATTTAAGAATATCAATTCAACTTGCTTTTTACCGTTATATTTACAAATGAGACAGACTGTTGGGAACTGTTGTGTACTCACAAGTTTGTTTTCTGGATCACTAGGGTAGATTCAGAGTTTCTGCTAGTAGCAAAGACATAGTAGAAAGACGAGCTGGTGGACAAATCGGCTTCAGCATTTTTATCCCGTTGAGTAAAGCTGAAAAGAAAACATCTGCCGTGTGACAGGAAGCAGTCAGGTTGATGTGAAGGACACCATCTTACGATGTGAAGGACACCAGCACTAACCATGCTGGTTGATGTGAAGGACACCAGCACTAACCATGCTGACTGCAAGCTATTTTGATTACAGGACAGTTAATATCACTAAGGTGTACTGATGGCTCTGTGATGGACTATTGAGCTGTACACTCAAACCCCAGCCTAACTAACGCGGTAGGGGCCCGTCTAAAACTGAGCTACAATAACTTAAAGTTATTAAGTGATTCTGGGGCACGGCATAATGTTTATTAAAAAAGGAAAAGTACCAATTTGTGCACGCTATTTCATGTAACGAACCGATAAGTGGGTGAGGAAAATTAGTGGGAGGTAGGAGCGGAGTGTGGAGGAGGAAATAAATTAGGTTACCGGAGGGGGGGGGGCTGTAGCAGCTTGTGTTTTTTTTTTTTTTTTTGTGCATAAAAGAAACGGGCACACCACCTCTCTGTCCTACCTACCTACACTCATTCATGCATGCTTACATCCACTTACCTCCACCCTCTCACTCGTGCAGGCTGGGTGTGTGTCTCTAGATCAGTTTTTACAAAATCCTACATGCAAATGTGATAAGTTGAATCATGGTAAAGTAGGTTTGCCATATGCATGTTTATTTTCCTTTTACCAAGGGAGAGCAACAGACCCACAGGGAGGCTAATAAGGTAGTATGTGGATAACTGGCTTGTTTTCACACATCTGTCGAGACTGACTGACGGACTCTTTAGCTAGCCAGCTGAATTACTTGCCGACCAAGAAGCTACTGGTCGACTGCTGCACAGAAAAAGCTCCCTGGCCTGTTGGCTGGCTGATTTCTGGCTGGCTGGATGGCAGCTGCTGCTGTTCAAACAAGAGTTGCATCTGCTGGGCCCCTTTTTGTTCTAACACACACATGCACACACTCTCTCTCTTACTCACTCAATGACTCCGAGTGTGTGTTTGGAAAGAAAGAAGTTCTTTTGTTGGGTAGTAAAATTGAGGTGGGGGAGGGTTTGGGGGCAGTGCTAATATGAAGTGTGTGTGTGTGTGTGTGTGTGTGTGTGTGTGTGTGTGTGTGTGTGTGTGTGTGTGTGTGTGTGTGTGTGTGTGTGTGTGTGTGTGTGTGTGTGTGTGTGTGTGTGTGTGTGTGAGTGTGTGTGTGTGTGTGTGTGTGAGAAGGAGAGGTTTTTTTTTTTTTTCAATGGGTGCATTTTTCTGAATCTGAAACTGATTACCTTGCTAAACATGGGAGTTAATCCACTGCACCTCTGCTCAGCAGGTAACAAGGCTGCTGATAAATGTTGAAAATGAGTTTGTATGATGCAACATGTAGATGCTTTGGGGGAAACTATTCTTGAGATTCCCTGGCCAATATTGCAGTTTAGATTGTGAAAATATCCTATCTAGGCCTGTATTGGGGTCTACATGGTTAAATCGTGTACCAACAACAAACCTATGGACTCTTATTTATTTGAAATAAATATTAGGGATAAAATGATGCATTGTTTGTTTCTAAGATTTTACAAGAGTTTTAAGTAACCTAGTACTACTAGCTACGGCTTTGGTTCATTAGGTGACATAAAGCAACACCTCATGACTGACTTTTTGACTCGACTCACTTTTGGTACGTCCTTTTTTCTGTTTCAGTCAACACTGCAGCTAGGACCCCGTCGGTGTATGTTTGATTCTCAGCTGATTGCCATAGTGACGTCGTGGTAACTATCGGGACATCCTGTTCGATGCCACACTCGCGAAATCCTTAAAATTCCAACCAAACATCAGTTGTATGCCATAGTGTGCAGCGTGATTCTGCAGGCTGCCAATCTATTTAAATGTGTTGAGTGAATATAAAATTTGGTTGCTATTTAAGGTAGCTTTTCCACGGCGTTACAAATGGTGGGTTTGTGCATGATGTCCCGTGTTGCACTAGTGATGATTCTCTGACCAATGAGTGGTCTGAAGTGGTTCTGAAGTGAACTCCAACTTTTAGTATCAGATCAGCTTGCTTGGAACTTTGAGGTGGTATAAAGAAGTGTACCAGGTACTGTTAACAACTTTTACAAATGGAAACCCCCCCAAAAAGAGTTGTGTAGCATAAGATATTCCATAATCGATATACTTGAAATGACTCTTTAGCCATGACACTAGGGCTGGGCGGTATGACCAAAAATGCATATCACAGTATTTATTTTTTTTTCGCGTTAAAGCATTAATTAATTAACGCCAAAAAGAACCGGGCGGCCAACCGGCCAGCGAGCGGTGAACAGCTGTTTGTGTGGCGTGTCTTCCGTTCCGTGACTTCCTGTTTCCTTCACCTACATTCCCCTGGGTCCTAAGCCCCTCCATGTACAGCTTCTTATCACCCTCTATGTACCAATGTACATTTATAACAAATACCACACATATTACACTGTAATCAGCGTTGCATATGTCTGACCAAAATACCTTTTGTTGTTCATCCTGCATCGCTCTTTTCTGTTCTTTAATGTAACGTTACTGGAGTGACAGAGCCTCTCCCAGCTGTTAGCAGACTGTTGCTAGCGAGCTGTACCCAGCATGCAGTTCGGCGGGGAAATTTTATAAATATACAATTATTAGTGTTACAAATTGTTTATGCATCACAAACTGTTGTGTCGTAGTGTTTTGCCATGTTAAAGAGCGTTAGTTGTGGGTTGTTAATTGTTATAACCATGACTAGGGTTCCCTCTCAATACACGAACAATATATTTTGCTGCCTGTTGAAGAGCGACAGAATTTGTTTCGGCTGTGCATGATGGTATATGAAAAATTCATATCATACGGAAAATTTAAACCGGTATACCAGTTAACCGGTATACCGCCCAGCCCAACATGAAACTCAAACATAGTGTGCTATGGCTACATAGTTATCCATATATGGCAATAACGATAAGCTACCAATTAGTCCCGTCTAACAAATAGGGTTGATAACAATTTAACAATTGCCTTTTTACCTGCTAGCTTAGAGCTAGCTGCGTGTTGCAAAATGATCAATGCTGTGCTGCTCACCCAAACTATACTGCAACCACTTATTCACACAAGAATGATTCTTCTGTCAAATTAATAGTGAAGACTGGCGGTTTCAAGTCATTTGGTGGCAGACGTGTAATAAATCAGCCTTTGAACGTGTCTGTAACTTTGTGCAATTGTCGAGGTCTGCTCAAACCGTCATCAAGGAGTTCTTAAACTACATTCATCACAGTCCAGCTTTCAGAACAGCACTTCATTCGAAGCGTACAGCAGTCTTTTGGTCGATGCACTAATTCCAATTTTTGTCATTCTTTCTCCCCGCCCTCTGTCCGTCTCTCCAGGAACCTTAAATAGGACCATGGAGTAGCAAGCTTCAAATTAGCAGTTAGCTGATTAGCTCCTCACTGCACAACACACCTCCCTCCATCCAGTCCCCTCCATCTGCAGGCCCCCCACCCAGCCATGGCGGACCCAGGGATGTTGAGCCTATTCGGGGACGATGCAGGGCTGTTCTCAGATGGATTGGATGGTTTAGGGGACTGCTTTCCTCAGCAGCCTGCCTCCGCCCAGTCCAACCCTTTAACCCAGCAGACTAATCCCTCTCTGAACCACGAGCACCAGGGAAACAGGGGCTACCACCAGGGGATGATCCACGGCGCTGGGCCCGGCCCCGGGCAGCCTAAATTGGGGCAAATGTACGACCATGGTCCCTACACAGGCTACGATCAACCTGGTGCCCCCGCGGGACGAATGATAGCCCAGAACGGCCCCAGCCAGGGGCCACCAAACGTGAACACGCCCATGAATGGCATGGCTTCCCACTACCATAATACCCCAGCTAACTCCAGCAACCCCCACCATGGGTACCCGGGTGATGCTGGGGGAGGTGGAGGAGGAAGTGGAGGAGGAGGTGGCGGCGGTGGTGTTTGGGGGCAGCAGCAGACCAGATCAGCTTATCAGCAGCCTCCGACACAAGCAGGGGGCGGCCCCAACCAGATGGGAGCCTACCAGATGTCTCAAGGCAACTATAGTGGGATGCAAGGCCCACCTACACCCAATGCAGCTCGCATGAACCAACACTACCCTTCGCAGAGCATGGTACCCCCTCCTGCTCAGGACCCATCTCACTACCTGGGGCATGTTGGAATGGGTGGGGCTCAGATGAGACACCCCCAGCCTCAGTCACAACCCCAGGGTTATCCCAACATGGGCCACACACCCCGATACCCACACTCCCCCTCCCGACAGCCTCCACACCAGCACCAACAGGGCATGGGAGGGTTTGGGGGTGCCCAGTACCCTGGCTATCAGGCCCAGTATGGAGCCATGGGACCTGGGATGGGCCAGGGTGCCAATGCTAATGTCAATGCTAACACAAGCCAGGCCATGGGACCAGGGCAGCTCGGCCAGAGGTTTAACCAGGGATCAACCCCAGCAGCTGGGCCACAGGGGCAGCGATATCCCCCTGGACCACCGCACCAACCCCAGCCCCATCCAACCCATTCTGCCCCAATGCAGCAGGCAGGGCAGCAGGGCCAGCCTATGCACCCTCAACACCCCCAGAGTCTGCCCCCGGCCCAAAACCAGCCCCAATCCCACCTTGCCCCCCCAGCTCAGGGAAATTACCCCTCCCCCTCATCCATGTCCCCAATGCGGGTTTTGGGAACCCCAACACCTCCTCCCCAGCAGAGCAGACCCCCCAGCGCAGGGCTAGCCGGAGCCCCAGAGGTTGCAGGGTACACAGCCCTGCAGTCTCAACCCAATGCTATGGCCCAGAGAACTCCCCAAATCCCTCTGTCTGCCCCACAGCCCCAACACCAGCAGCCCCTCAACATGCCTCCCAGTGCAGGGCAGATGTATCCCGGCATGGGGCCGCAGCGTGGTCCTCAAATGGGGCCAAACAGGCCTCAGCTCCAGAAAGGTAAGCACAGGACAGTTGATGCGTTCCCATGTTGCTTTGTCATTGGTCTCACGTTTGGTGCTTGATTGGCACCTACTCAATCCATTCACTTCCTCTATGCACATCTAAAAACAGAGTGTAAGTACAATGCAGAGATGTTAGACTGACCTTGTCTTTACACGGTTTCTGCCACATGTTCATAGCAGTTGAAATACCAACAGACCCAAACATTGATTTAAGAACATAACTCCAATTGGAAGAAGAAAAAGCTTTAGCCGTCTTGTATCACCTTCCTCATGAAATACACACATTCCCTAGACATGTCAGTGGTCAGATCACACAGTCAGGTGATGCAGCTTCTCTAGGGTTGTTGTAGTGGATCGTCCTCATGGGCAGAGATGGTCCACACTGTAGATGATGTTCCAGCAACCCTCCACAATACAGTAGAACTAGGTTTACACACTTTAGTTGCTTCTGCGCGTAAATCCTACACTTGGACGAGGGAATTCTTGAAGTAATTCAGAAACTTGATTTGGCCTGTAAACCTGTAATGTTTATTTTACACATATGAGCCACTCCACTTTTTGCTTACCTTTACTTATTGACAATTGCATGAAACTTAAATTGAGCTTCTGTTTTTATTCTTGTTTCTTTTCTGAATTTACTTTTGATTATGCTTTTCAATGCTTGTAAAAAGCAGTACAAACTACTTTTGTACTTTGTTTTACTTCTTAATAGAAACTGATTTACTGCAGCCACCTAGTGTGTCTGTTACTTTAATATTCTACAAATGTTTATGATGGTGTTGGTGATGGAAACACCAACAAAGTGATGGTCTTGGTGATGGACAGGAGGTAAAACACATTGTTGTTGATCATGCATCCACACAGTCGGGGCTGATGCCGTGTTCCTCTCCCCGTCTCAAGTCCCAGGGCCTCTTGAAGCTCCAGTCAGCCAGGGGGGAGACCAGCGTCTGCTCCAGACCCCGCTGCAGGCCCCCCGGAGCGGGCAGCCCACTCCCATGGGCTTCCAGGGTCCGGCCGTCGGTCAGCATGGCGTCCCGGCCCCGATCCAGTGCTTGGCACCGCCCGCCCAGAGCGCTCCGACGCAGCACGCACACATGCCGCACCACCTGCAGAGCACGCCCCCTCCCCCCAACCCGGCCTCCCACCCCTGGGCGCCTACCACCTCCCGCCCGCTCTCCTCACCCCCTCTCACCCCACAGAAAGTGCCTCACGTACAGGTGAGTCTCCCGTCAAACAAACACTTTGATGTGGTAGCAGCATCAGTGTGTGTGTGTATGTATGAGAGAGATCAAGACCGTGCATTTGTTTTCATGTGTGGGTGGTTTTCATGCGAGTGTTTATTTTTCATGTGGGTGGGGGAACGTGTGTGTTTGGAGTGTAAGGGAAGTGTGCGTTCTGTGTGTGCATAAATGTGTGTACATGACATTTGAGAACACAGCGGTGCACTGGGCCCTGGTTCAGTGGAGTTGTGTGTTTTTTGCCTTTTGTATCTTCTGCTGTGGGCCTTGTGTGTGTGTGTGTGTGTGTGTGTGTGTGTGTGTGTGTGTGTGTGT
>NW_022280993.1:0-14367 GCF_004355925.1 Anarrhichthys ocellatus | reverse complement strand
GGGGCAATCACTTTTTCACACAGGGCCATGTAGGTTTGGATTTTTTTCCCCCCTCAATAATAAAAACCTTCATTTAAAAACTGCATTTTGTGTTTACTTGTGTTATCTTTGTCTAATATTTAAATTTGTTTGATGATCTGAAACATTTAAGTGTGACAAACATGCAAAAAAATAAGAAATCAGGAAGGGGGCAAACACTTTTTCACACAACTGTATATTTTGTTTATCGTCGAATACTAATTTTTACTGAATGAAGGTTGAACGCAACCATAACGGAACTAAATGAAACTAAACGGAAAGTAAGAGGCTTGCCCTGCTATAGCGTTGTTTTTGCTGCTGTTGCGTTGCCAGAATCTCAACAACCAAAGTGTTCATTGCAAAGTCGGACTACGGCAATTCACCTTTCATGTATTACACGTCATTTCAAATACCTTTAACGTCTGTCTTAATGCAATTTAAATGCTGAGAAAATGCAGACAGAAAGACCTAAAAGGGTTTAGCTCGTCCAATATGTAGTCAGTTATATATCATAATGTCTCATCATACAATCTGATCGGTGATCATACAACAAGTTATTTTGATCAGAGTATGGACTGGAGTCAAGGGAGTTTGTGCTATATTGTGTGAAGCGTTTGTCCACCCGTATCTTTGTATTTACATGTTTTGAAACAGTGAGTGCTTCATGCAGCGTAAAAGGGACTTATGGAGATTATATAATAACAGACAGCATACTGTCAGCTCATTATTGGTTTGGATGTTAAATTACAGTACATTAAACAGCCACTGAGGCCATGCATGATTTGTTTGTGGTAGTGAGGGGGGAACGAACCACTTGGCTGGTTCTGAGCACCAAAACACTGCAGTAAGCCTTTCACTGTCCTTTTGTTTCTTTAAATAGGATGAGCCCTGTGTGTGTGTGTTTGATCACCCATCCGTCCTGTATCCTCACTACCCTGTTGCATAACACCACCACACCTGCATCTTAGCAATTCCCTTAACAATGGCAGAGGTGGTGTGTGTATATTAAGTGCATCCATGCATGGATTTTTCCTGCATATGGCAAAACCACGGATGTTGCATTGTGTTCCGTCACGTGAAGCATGCACAACTCAAAAAGCTCATCAGGACACGCTCATGAATGGCCGCGATACAAAAAAAGCACACGATCACACGTTGAGTTTCTCCGATGTTAAGTTGACATGTGCTGATTTGTGTACGTGTGTGCATGTAAGTGAAACATGTGTAAACGTACAACGTCTCCCCCGGGGAGTGGAGATGAGTACGGGACGGGAGAGCGTCTCCCACACTGCTGAACAGAACAGCCTGCATACAACACGGCGGGATCGGATGACAAGCGTCAGCCGACACACACACAAGCTCATGCAGTATGCACGGACATGAATCATGTTTATGTCTCTCTCTGCCTCTACCTTGCTCTCTCATACATGCACACCGAATGGTAACACTGTGGACACAGTACTTCGCCTTTGTCCTTAGAGACAGTACAAAAACACTGACAGATCATGGCTGGCGCGCACGCACGCACGCACGCACGCACACGCACACACACACACACACACCTTGTTCAATGAGCCCATACACTTCTGGCAGGCTGCAGCGGCCACATATGTTCTGCTGATCTAACGAGGGAGGAAAAAAACAAAGAAAAACAAACTGTGGCTATAAATGTATCATCCTGGACACAATGATCAGCTTCTGTCAGTGTCCTCGCACACGGGGCCAAACAAGCATTTAATCTTCCAAAGGGGAACTTATTTTCCCCACCTTTTAGTGTCCAAGCGAGTAATGGGGACAACATTTTTGTGATATTGGTCCAACAATGAGGGTGAGCGCTGCAGATGGCAGCCGTTAAATGGGCTACGATGTAATCACTTACCGTCAATGTGCGTCCACTAAAGGTTCTTGTTTTTTCCGCCGACAGGCTCAGTTTGATATCATATGGGTCTGACGACATTATGAAGAGGACTCAACAGAAAAATTAAACCTTTTCCTTTTGCTTGATCCAGTCTGTTGTGTTCGACCACAGACTGTCTATGAGAAGAGAACGTACTGTAGTTGTCATGACGTCACCAATTGGTTTGCTGTTTTGAAGCCGCATTAGGCATTTTAGCTGTCGCCATCTTGTTTTGTTTTTGCAACCGGTGAACGGAAGTGACCTTATTTGGACTGCGGAGGAATGACGCCGTGGTAGAGAAGCCGTATATGGCTCTAGTAGCGACTTGTCAAACACAAGGTAGTCACGCCCTAAAGCATACCCTGCTTTATGGTCTATTTCACTCTAAATTGGCCATAATTTACTAAATGAATATCATGCTGTATTGAAGAAGACTTGAAAATAAGGATTGAGATCATAAACTCATGTTTATAGTGTTTACTGAGGTAATAAATCAAGAGAGAAGTAGAGTAATTTTCTCATAGACGTCTATACAATCAGAGTCGCCCCCTGACGGCCATTAGAGAAATTGCCGGTTTAAGGCACTTCAGCATTGGCTCAGAACTGGAAGTTGCAGTCCGTTTAGCGACTGTCGTCATCAGCATTCTCCCCCAATGCTGGACCAATCATTCTAAATGTCCCTATTGTAAACATGGGAAAAGAGGGATCAAAAATACTAAAATTACTTTTCAACCCCTGTTGCCCAAGTGGACAGATACCCATACTGTACATATACAAGGTTTATAAAAAATTATAGAATTTATAGAAAATTATAGAAAAGCCAGCACTTAGTATTCAGATCTTTCCTGAAGCAAATATCTCAATTACAAGCCATTATGTCTTCAGAGTAAATCTGTCTTATTATAACGTAATATGAAACTGATTAAAAACAAATCCTTTAACATACTAGTGAGTCATGTCATTGTCAGATTTATGTAAGTAACCATACACACCCTTTTTCTGGGACAAGAGAGACAGTGTGTCTGTGTGTGTTTCACTTATCAGAGTGTCCACCAAAGTGCAATTACAAATACACACAACTTCAGTTAAAAGAAAAAAAGATATAAAAATGCATGCAACATGAAACACCGCATGCGATATAGAGATTTTTACGTAATGGGTGCAAATGTGCGTTGGCGTGTAATGTGTGTCTCTATGACAGACAGAATACAGGTTGAGCTAGTTACCTGGTACTGTGACTTGGAAAAAATGTTTTCTTGCCTGCCAACCTGTCTGTTAACGTGGGTCTAGTATAGCAAGCATTAGTTGTGTAATTCGGCCAGAATGGAGCAGGCTTTAAAAATCAGTTTGATACTCTATAAAACTAAATTCCAATTGAAAAAAAAAGTATAGCGCAGTGCAGTCAGCTAAGGCATGTAAACACAATGACAATATTACAATACCTATTCTTTTGTGTGTCCTAATTCTGTGATCTGTATAACTAATGTGAAATCTAATTAAATTCTTGTTAAAATTAATAAAATAAGGTGGAGAATCTGTATTCTTTATATGGGCTCGAATTTGTGGTGTTTATCATGTATTTGGCATATAATCAAAATATATAGTTAAATGATAAAAATGATAATAGGAACCAGCTTTTATCTGCTTGTTCTTCCTTTGTTAGTGAGCATTGAGAACGGGACGTCTCCAGAGAAGTGCATCTGTGGCGTAAACTTCCATTCTTTTCCTCCAAAGTCCATTTTTACTGAACGACGAATCATTTCAATTCTGTCCCCTTTATCTGTCCTTCAGGGAAGCCACAGAGGGGGGAAATAATGTCAGGCTGGGTGTGTCGGTGTGAGCCAGTGAGGACGCGTCAGCTGAGGTCAT
This sequence comes from Anarrhichthys ocellatus, assembly GCF_004355925.1. Classification (NCBI taxonomy): domain Eukaryota; kingdom Metazoa; phylum Chordata; class Actinopteri; order Perciformes; family Anarhichadidae; genus Anarrhichthys; species Anarrhichthys ocellatus. The sequence goes on along the minus strand of NW_022280993.1, from coordinate 10,583 downwards.
CTTCCTGTGCCATGACAGCCGTGCTCCCTCGTTTCCCACACACACACACACACACAAGGATCAACCGCACACCCCTAACTCCGTCACAAACTGCTCTATCAATGCGCGCGCACACACACACACACACACACACACACACACACACACACACACACACACACACACACACACACACACACACACACACACGATCTATAGCGGAGATGTGTGCACCGCCCGAGATTCTTGGGCGGAACATATTGTACAGAAGGTGTGTAACCGACTAAACAGGAAACTGCAGGTCTATTTCTGTGCCGTGGTGTCCCCACCCTGCCGTGCTGTGAAGCGCCATGGAAAACACAACAGGATGGGTCCAACTGTCTCGGTCTCCCAGTCTCACGAAACCCATCAGAAAGACCGTTAACGTGTCGGCATTAGAGACAAACCCACTCATCCGATAATCGCCCGGCTGCGGTTCTCAGTTTTGTGGTTAGAAATATGACATTTAGCAATATCAAACATTCATCAACAGTAAAAATATATTCTGACAGGAGGAAAAAAAATTATCCGTGGTGACAGAATTAAAACGTCACTTTTCGACTGAGCAAATGAATAAAGGAACGTTGTGGTGATATTTCCCAACGTTGTGCGTTTCCTAAAAATACACACTGGCAACAGGTTGACAGGCTTCAGTGAACAATGTTTTTGTCAACCAAAGTTTTTAAATAATAATCACAATCTTTCAGCTATATAAAAGGTTTGGCAATCAGCACTCCAAAGCCAAAATACATCAATGATTGATGTGTAATATAGTATTGCAGTGTCTTGTGGAATGCAATTACACAGAAATAAATACTATTAACCCTATTAATTCCTACTGATTGACACAGCAGATCCTAATCAGCTTATTTCGCACTCAAGCTGAGAGCAACAACAGAAGAAACCAAACAGGTTTCTCTGGCTGCTTTTTTGATTGATGAGCCAGGAGGCATTTGATGTGGGCGTCGCCGTCTGTAAAATAAGCGCACTTCCTCCAAACAGAGCCTGGAACCAGATTAACACAGGCTCACACGTTGCCGGTCTGATGGTGTGAAGTTGGATACACTATTGCTACATCCATACTACTCCGTTTCTACTTGGAAGCAGAGTTGTCAAATAGAAACGATCTCCGTCCACACGGGAGTTTCAGCATCATTCTCGAGTTGATCTGCATCCACACGGTAGCCTTCGAAGGCGGACAGCACGTGACCATTAACGTACACTGGGCATGCGCGTGATGGTGTAAACAGGAAGTGGATTGCTTGCTTAGTTAAACAAAATACGACAGAGTAATAAAGTAGTCTTTAATAATGAAAGGTTAAATTTGATACTTAAGATCTTCCTCTATAAACTCAAACAGACAGTTCGTGGAAAGTTTTAGAAGTTTTATTTTTCAGATGTAGTTACAGCGCTGCGGCTCTCTCTCTCTCTCATATCAACTTTACTTTAAAATCAACACTTACACGTAAACGTTTACTAGATTATGGGTCCATAAATGTGGTCAACACACGTCGATCACTCGTCTCTCACTCGTCTCTCACTCGTTTCCTCTGTGTTGTTGTCTGTTTGTCACTCCTAGCTCTGAATAGCATTTATTGCTCCTGTGGTGTAGCTCCGCCATTGGGGTATTCCTTCATGAGATACGGCATCAGGGGATGAGCTAGTTCACCCAGCAGAAAAACAGGGACAGCATCTTCGCCCTCTATCAATTCTTTAGGGCATGGGGGAATTGCTCCATCTTTTAGGGCACAACTCTAGCTCTGAACATCATGTAACATGTCCGACTAGCTAGCTTCTAAGCTAATTTTAACATTACCGCCAATGGGGAAATGCTAACCACAATTAACATTAGCGAATATAATATATCTTCGTACATCTTTTCATGCTTCATACAGACATACTTAGAGACTAAGGTCTCTCAAGGCTACCAAACGGAAGAAGTAAAACGAAGCACCGTGTCTTCTCATTAGAATCTAAAAACAACGAGGCACTAACTGTTGTTGTAACTCGTAGCTCTGAATAGCATTTACGGCTAACTGGCTTGGCCGCTCCATAGGGCTGGTCACGGCGCTCGCTAATCGCTCCAACAGCTGCTTCCTCCACAGAAAAACAGACTTTACTGCTAGCAGCAACGCTTGAAATTAGTTATCCATGTTGAAATGAATTACTGGTCGCCCTGGCTGTTTGTTTTCTTCCGGGTACGGGTCACGTGATAGTGAGTGTGACGAATCAGGGACGGAGACGTCATGGCTGCTAATAACCAATCCAGTAGCGAACACGGGTGTGGGCTCATTTTTTCTAACACACATCCGTTTCCGACCGTCCACACTCAACCAAAACCCTGGGGTTTTCAAATACCTCCAACCTCTGGGGAGTTTTCAGACTCCTCCGTTTAGGGTGCTCCAAAACTCCGGCGTAGTGTGGCCGCTCAGTGTAAACGTAGCAAATACGGAGTAAAAACAGAGTAGTATGGACATGGCCTAAGTGATGTGGTTTTGCTCTGCTCGCCACACGTGTTTGGAGCTTGACCGCAGCTTTCTTCTGCATCCGTCATCTGCCAATAAAAGGGATCACTTGGCAAGTTTGATCTCGTTAGTCCTGTTTTACTTCCCGCTGTCACGATGCAGCACCTGCACCAAAAAATGCTGAATTCGATGATTGGTACCACTTAGTGCCGATTGTTTTGTCTAATCTCAGTGTGTTGAAATGGCTGTGGTTGTATGAACACCTAACAGACTTTTACTGTATTGTTGATATAAATAGACACAGAAGTGTGTTTTTCATCCCTTGGCAATCGTAAACCTCCTTCCCCTAAATATCTCATCTCGTCCGTTCATCAACATGACAACAGAAGAGTACTAAACAGTGCTTTACTGTTTTGATTGATACGTGTCCGCAAATACCAATCAGAGCAACAGATGCACACATGAACACAGCTATTTGTGGTTCAGTCTGTCAAAACACAGCTCGAGCTGATCCAGAATGCTGCTGCCAGGGTAGTAGCAAGGACCAAACAGGCTCAGCATGACTCCAGTTCTCAGATCACGGCATTGGCTACCAGTTCCTCATTACAATCAACTTCAAAAATGATTTTGCTCGTCCATAAATCACTCTACGATTTATGTCTCAGATATCTTTTGGATCTCCTGACCCAGTGTGAACCCAGCAGCTCTAACTGAGAACAGTGAAGCTGATTTTAGCATCTATGCTGCTCAGATGTGCCACAAATTGCCAGAAGAGCTCAGACTTGAGGCGATGACGACGACAAACTTTCAAATCCAAGCTAAACACTGACCTGGTTACCACTGCTTTCCATTAGTTGTCTTTTAAATCTTATTGATCTGTTATGTTTCATTGTTTCTATTCTGTTTGCTTTTATTATTTTTTATCATGTGCTCCTTGTGTAATCTGTAAAACACTTGAGGGTTGCCTCTGGGTATGAAATGTGCTTAGTCAATGAATTTGCCTGGCTTTGCCATCAAGGATGCATCAAGTCAAAATCATCACAACAGTAGTAATTATTATTATAATTAATATAATGTAGTCATTCAATCCCATTGGAGGAGGATTAAATAAATACATTTGTTAACTTTATTCCCTTTGGTCATGTGGGTGTATTGACAAACACCCCAAATCTAATTTCTTCTATTCTCATCTCTGAGATGAGTGTGAGGTCGGGCAGCGTGTGGACAGCAGTCGCAGGTTTGATGCCAGACCTGAAATTCTCCGGGGCTTCTGAAAGCGTGTTGTGGGATTTTAATTCACAGCCGGCGCATTAAGAGGTTGTGACGCAGACATTTACATCCTCAGTATTTTAACCTATTGACAGGGGGGTTCTTACTTGATGAGAGCTGTCCTGGGCGTGTCTTGCTGCTCCTGCTGATCAGCGCTGGACGATGGAGGACTCGGAGACGGGACGATGGAGGAGGATGGAGGAAGGGTGGAGGAACGGAGGGACGGTGGGAGGACAGCGGAGGAGGGAGGAGTCTGGCTCGGCGGCTTCTTGCCGCTATGCAGAAGACGGAGGGACTTGACTCTGACGGGCTGGACGAGGCCGTGGTTGCTACGGCGACCAGCCGCCTTGCCAAAAGGTCCTGTGCCTGTCCTCTTGAGGGTCGGCTCTGATCTGGAAACAAAATCACATCGAGTTTAAATGACTTTCCCAATGGATGTTTATTGATACGTATGTTGCAGTTACCACATTTTTATGAGTTTCATAAATTTAAAAAGACCATAAGAATAAAAACCCAACAACACCACCAAGAGACAAAACACGTTCCTCTTCATCTGCTTCCCAAACCCTCAGGTGGGATTACAACTGTATTTGCACTGTGTTGGATATGCTCTTCATCACCGACTGCTTTGCAGCACCGACATACTGCAGGACACACCCACATAGCGGCATTTATTTGCTAAAACAAGTTTGTTAAAACAAGTACGACAGAACTTAATCATAAAAAATAAATCTGGGGAATGAACTGTCTAACTTTCTGGGGATAATTAGCGTTAAAGTGAGTTTATTTAGGAAATGAACTGATTGGTGGCACACTTTTTGAAGGTGCAATATACCAGATTGGAAGCCTTTCGATTGCCTCCACAAGGCTCTCAACATGGATACGCCTGAGCCAAAGGCTACAAACTACAGCAAACATGTTGACAAAGCTAACAGTGTTTACCACGAGCTAGCCAGTATATATATCTACATATAGACAAAATACATAAAGTATGAAGTACTACCCTTCTTACCAAACATTCTTCTGTGTGCTACAATATGCAACATCCCTTCTTCAAAGCTGTTATGTCAGAAAAAGAACGTCCCAAGACGGATTTGGGGGTCCTGACCTGAAGACACAAGCTATCAGCCGTCAAACTATCCGGGTCCAGAGACAAAACTCAGCCTAAATAAATCTTACACATGACAAAAATATGTAAACTACATATATAGTGTATAGCAAAGGAGTGGGCCATCTCTCTTCCTGCTCGTCTCATGTTGAGAGTTGCACATGTGCAGCGGCGACGCCACCAATCATATGTTTTAAAAACAACCGTTTTCTGTGATGTGTTTCGGTCAGATGTGACCAAAAGTGAAACAGTAAACAATGCAATCATTCAGTTGGATTTTTCATACTCAAAAGCTTGAAAAAAGGGTTTTAAATAGGCTGCTGAAAATGTCTGGCCCGTCTACATTTCCTGCTTTATAAATGTAGACCCATGTGAATTAGTGTAAAGGGTGCATGTGCAGGAGAGCAGGGGAGATTCTGAGAGAGTCACAGAGCATTCCTTCTATTGTTTGAGCGCTCCCCTCCTGCAGCCCGCATCGTGTTGCGTCTACCGGTTTCCTCACAAATTCAACATGTCTGACAATAATTCCAACAGAGACAAAGGCGTAGAGATGGCCGAGATGCTTGGAGGATACAGTGCAGCGGGAGACATGTCACATGCTCGTGGTACAGTGTCAAGTGACCGTGGTATTCAAGCAGTGTGACACTTAAGGCTAAGTGAGGGCAGCGAGTCTTGAACTTTGACCCGTACGAAGCAAGATCCACACAGCAAGGCCTGATATGATCCACGTCCTCACCGGCAGATTTGTTTCTCTGATGTTACGACAAAAAATGTTTTAATATCTATTCAAGTCTAACTTTGCTGACTTGAATAAATACAAGCTCTGCCTCATAGGTAAAATAAGTATTTATTATATTTGTTTGTATGTGTTATGTAAAAAATGACTTTGGCAACAAAACTGATCCTCAGTCAGTTTGTTTGCTCTTGGAAAGAATAGAACCATGCTCATTGTCTCAGTGAATGAAACCCTGTTCCTGTACTGTACTGTTGTTCCGCCTTCTAAGATCAATGTAGTAGATGCATCCTCTCTTATGCACAAAGGATATACAAATAATTGAAATAAACCACAAAACAGATCATCAGCCAATTATGAAATTTAAGATTCTTCTCGTGGCAGATAATAGAATAAAATAGAATGAATATGTATTAAAGAATATACACAAATATATATAGAGGTATATACATATATAAAAAACATTTAATTTCTGTTTTCTCATACTGTGTGGAAAGAGTTTTGCTGGATATTTATGAGTCATTTAATGGTGGAGGTCGCTGGTCTTGAAAACGCTCCTCTTCCTCCTCCTTTATGTTATTACTTCCCAACTCAGCGCTGCTTCCTCTTAGAGCGCCGGGTGCTAAATATTGTGCGATCACTGCGGCTCTTTCCACAAAGCTGCATAAAGCCGTGAGGACCGTTTGCATAACAGAAACTTAGGTCGGATGATTACAAAAAGTAATCTTCTTAACGGATAGATAAAGGCAGTAACATTACACGGTCCATGTCTGAAAGGGCTTAAGACTGAAATATAAAGTTAAAACTGTCTATTTTTTTTTAAAGTCCCAGTGGAATGAAAAATGCATGTTCCCAGTTTAAATCCTGTGTCAATTGTTCATTTGTCTCGTGTATGTCTTATGTATATACTGGCCGCGTTGCTCGACATCGTTTCCCTTTCATCTCTCCCTCGTCTTCCGTCCTCTGTAGTTCCGTATTGAGCTAAGCCCGCCCACTTTTCAGCAGTCTGACCAAATGTGAAAGATTTGATTTAAAACCCTCTTTGGACTGTTAGCTAAAATATGTTGTTTCACTGTGAAATGCGTTGCAGTAGAAGAACTAAAGAGGCTTTCTCTTTTCCTCTGGCGTTTCACCTGTAACTCAGCTTGCCCCGGTCTCAGTGTTTGTTGGTTTTTAGTCTTGTTAATATGACTTACTGATGTTTTCAACATCTGGCAAACAGCATTGTCCACTTCCGTCCTCTACCGCCAATTTGCCGGCTGATTACAATAATCCTCTCGGTGACCCCCGATGACCCCGAGTGACCCGCAGCCTGGTAAAACAAACCTAAACCACTAAACACGAAGACTAAGCCTACGAGGAATGACAAGCATGCTTGAAACACGCACACGTGCATGTGCCTGTACGCACACACACACCACTAACACGAGAGTGACAGCCTTTTGTTTAGAGTGGTGTGCCTGTCAGAGGGAGAAAAAACAACAACATTACAATGAGAGGATTAGAGGACTATTGTGAAATTCAAAGTGCTGCTGAAGGACCAGCTGGTTTTATTAGGAGGAAACAATACCTGAAGACATGGTGGAATAGTGCAAATTTCCAATAGTAAAAAAACTTAAGCAGGTTCCACAGAACACGCAGACATCACGCACTTGAGCGTCTTTACCGCTGTTGCTGATGCTTTTTCATGAACTGGTGTCTGGTCTGGCTCCTGAGCCACAGTCCCCACCCTCCAGTCTGTGTGGTGAACCAGCACAAACAAGGTGCTGCTGAAAGGATGTGTTTTAAATCAGTTTTTGGACTTATCCCAATGTGTGTGTGTGTGTGTGTGTGTGTGTGTGTGTGTGTGTTGGAAAGCACTTGAAGCTACAACTTGACTTTCAATCCTATTTACAGTACATATCCTACTGTATTTCTGTTGGGAAAAAATCTAAATGACTAATTATTATGCATTTAATAATTAGTGAATGTTATACATTTAACAGAAGCTCATGTCCTCTGTAGTGTTTAAGGCCTGGGTCCTTGTGTGAACTTTCACTGACACTAGGTATCTCAGCAAATGTTTAGTCTATTAAGAAGCAGTTGATTGCCGAAAGAACACTTCCGCTGTTTGTCCTGAATAAGAATGATAATAAACTTGTAGAAAGCGTCAATACTTACGCAGGGCTGATTTGCGACCATGATTTATGAGAAAGTGACCTTTGTACTAGAACGAATTGTTAAAGTGTCCAGAAAGGTAGATGCCTGTGTGAAACGCAAAATGTGTGTGTTACCCTGTGCCAGCCCACTGCATGTTGTTTACTTAGTATAAATACCAGAGACTCAGAGACAGATCTTCGAGCGGTCTTGATGTACATTCTGTATGTGAATCAACCCTGTCTCCTTCTTTGCAAAGAATAAATGTCCAATGATTAATGATTTTTACACCAGTCTCGAGTGAATTTTTCTAACAATTTCTTTATTGGTTCCTTTTTTTAAGTGCCTGATCCTAGAAAATGACTGAGAAAAATCTGGTATTTAGACATTTATACATGAAAATTATAATTTAAAGCTATGGTGGGTAATGTATTTTATATGTCATTTTCCTTACCGGAGTCTTCCACAAGCTGCTAGCTTAACAGCTAAGTGCTAACGATAGCCATGTTGGTTGTTTATCATGATAAATGGGGGAGTGGCTTCAGAGGGAGGCCAGAAGGGACGGACTGTCAGTGACTTGGTTCTCGCTAGATTTAGCAGCTTTTGGAGGTAGCTACGCCAGCTACTTCCATTGGAAAAAAAGAGTTGGCGACACTGGGCTTGAGTTTTTAGTTTGGATACTTTCAGAATCTAGCTAACTGTTGCCGACCCCATGCTTCAACAAGACTAAAAGTCTACAGCTAAGGTTGCAGCTCTGAGGCTGTACTTATGTAACGGCAGTGCTCTGAGCTAAATGCCAATGCTAGCATGCTATGATGACGATGCTAGCCTGTTATCCATCCTAGTTTGGCATTTGCTAATTAGCACTTAACACAAAGTACAGCTAAGGCTGATAGGGACGTTGTTAGTTATTTTTTAAGGTATTTGGTCCAAAAAAGTATTGGACAAGTTACATTTTTAACCTGATGGCCATCATCAGGTTACAATTTAGCTGCAGGAACAACTAATTAGGAAGCTAAAGAGGAAAATAAGAAATCCAACTCAGGATAGGGTGATGGGACCAAGAATGATTTAAAGATGACGACGAAAGAGAAAAGAGTGATTTAAATTGCGTGACCAATACCAAATGGTAGACGAGGATAGAAAATAAATAAAAGATTAAATCTGAATTGTATTGCGCAACCCTGTTTTACAACGACAATAAACTAACTTTGGACGGTGCTGCTGTGACGCCATACCTATCAAATACGAGACTGCCGTTTCTGTCCTGCTGCCTTCAGATGGCTGCAGGGATTTAATGACATGAAGAAAAAGCTTTTCATACAGTATGAAGTGGCTGTGGACAACGGATATTATCAAAATCCCTCATATTCATTTACAGGTCAATGCACGCTGCTTTACCAGCATTCCTGCTTTGTCCACTTTTGACGTTAAATGTTACTCCTTGTTGCCTGTTCACATTCATCCACTCGCTGGTAAGTGTTCAATCAAATAACTCTCTTGACATGCTCAGAATTATTCTGTTACTGCTGCGCATTTGTAAGCGTTGTGTTGTAATTTGCTTGCTCTTGTTGACAAAAGTTGGTAGCAGATTGATGAGATCCTGAGAGAGTAGAGAAGTCTGAGACACTATTTCCACAAAAATATCAACAAATCACTTTACGCTGGCTCATGTGAATGAACCTCCTAGTTGCTCCCGCCTGTGCACTGAAATGCCACAGAGGTAAGAGAAGTACCAAACGGTCAGAGAGCTGGTTGTAGCGCCGCCACGAAAAGTAGGACCCTAAGATGTGAATTTGGGCAATAGTACAGAAAGACAAAGAGTTAAAAATGTAGAGAAAAAGAATGCAAACTGAGATATGTATGATGTTGCCACACATGAATGACATGAGCTTCAGAAAAGGCTCACTGTGAGGCTACTGTATTGTACAGGTGTTATTGTGCCCACCCAAAGACTGGGGTGAAAAATGGACTACTAGCAGCAACATGCTAGAATTTACATTGACAGGTCCACAGCGAAAGGTAAAAGAAACAAACACTTGGGGAAAGAGCTGACGTGCATGAGTGCAGGCATGTCTTTTGTTTGCAATGTTTAACCTCTTTCCTCACCTGTCACTTCTCCCGGCTGTATCTGTCACTGCGACATCGCCGCTCCCCTGCACCACCGGCTCCTGAGCCACGCCTCTCTGCAGGCTCCGCCTCCGAGATATGATCTGAAAGAGGAAACAACGAGGGGCTGGAGTCAGAGCAGGCGGCAACCTCCGGTTGTGAAGAGTGAAGCCAGTGTGGAAGTGTCTTAAACCCTGCATTCTCTCTGCTGTCCATCAGGGGGCGGCTCATCTGGTTGCAGAAAGAAATCTGATTGTATAGAAGTCTATGAACAAATTACTCTACTTCTCACTTGATTTATTACCTCAGTAAATATTGTAAACATGAGTTTAGGGCTACTTTGTGATTGACATGTCGCTACCAGAGCCGAATATGGCGTCTCTATGTCACTCCTCATGAACTTCGTTCATAGGTTGCAAAAAAGCCAAGATGGCGATGGCCAAATTGCCGAACTCGAGGCTTCAAAACAGCAGTCCACAAAACAATGGGTTACGTCACGATGACTACGTACATTTATTATATGCAGTTTATGAGTCAGAGTGAAGCTGCTATAGATATCTATCTGACCAAGAACCAGATGATCCGTCATAGTGAAGAGGAATATCTGGTCTTGCTCCTGAGCCACAGTCCCCACCCTCCAGTCTGTGTGGTTAACCAGGACAATGTGCTGCTGAAAGGATGTGTATACACACACACACACACACACACACAGGTACACACACACAGGTACACACACACACACACA
>NW_022280992.1:0-14378 GCF_004355925.1 Anarrhichthys ocellatus | reverse complement strand
GGGCCAAAACCACACCTGAGCAATGCATGAGACTAGTTTCTCCATACGCCATCTGTGAAAGGTGCCACTCAGAACCCCCTTTGAGGTATTCAACATAGAACACTTTCCGCTTTCTAATAGTTCCAACAGAATCTTCTCTGGGGGTTATCTAAAAGCTTTCAACCTTCTAACAACAACAAAAAACACCCAGGAGGTACTATTGAGAACCCCTTAATATTCCAAGAGTTTCATCTAGAAAACACCCAGAACAGCCTCACCAAATTTTGTGGGAAACACTGGAATTGAGACCCAGTAGTTAGCCAGTGATGCAGCTACATTTTTCTATGACCAGACAGTCAGGGAAAAAACTGTATTAGTCATCCCTGCAAACTCTGTGTTTAAGGTTTCTGGCAAATAATGACTGTTGTGTCTCAGATTCAAATGGGAAGTCGTGTGATGTTTTATGGAACAAATCTTTACCTACCTTTAACTTCTATTTAGTCTAAGCCAGTGGTCCTCAAAGTGTGTGAATCTGGTCCATACCCATCAGAAAACTAGGAGGGGTGTCAGCAATAGTGCAGCTTTGTTTTTCTGTATTATGCATATAATATTTATAATGGATGGTTCACCCCAAATTACAAAATACAAACATTTTTCTCTCATGGTATCTAGCTAAGCAATCCATGATAGTTGATAGTTTTGGTTACTGAAATATCTCATGCCAACTGTTCTGTGTTGTAGAATGTTATTGCATTTTCATGCTCATATTTATCCCTCCTCTCTTGCTGTAGTTAGTGCCTCGTTGTTTTTGGATTCTAATTAGAGGACACGCTGCACATGCTGCACTAACATTTCACATCTTCAGTTTGGTAGCCTGTAAAGACCTTAGTCTTTTTACAAATAAGAAACCTGTGCCCTCTGCCCAACTCCAGCAACTCTCAAACACATCATGGTAAGCTGCAAGACCAGCCTCAAGCAAGGCAGATATACGTGGCGGCACAACCAGGTCCTCAAAAGCCTGGCATCAGCGATTGACATCAAGCGGTGTGCGACCAACTCCTTGCCCCCGAGAGTAGCCAATCCCCTGAAGGCAGCAGCATTTGTCCGAGAAGGACAAAAAGCCCCCAAACATCCTTCCACCTAGCGAGAAACGGGACACTTAATCATGGCCCGTGACTGGAAGATGCTGGTAGACATCGGCCAGCAATTGATCTTTCCTCCAGAGATTGCTGCCACCAACCTCAGGCCAGACCTGGTACTCTGGTCCCCTTCACTGAAGACTGTGTACATCATAGAGCTCACAGTCCCATGGAAGAACACATTTGAAGAGGCCTATGAACGTAAGAAGCTATGCTATGCAGAGCTTGTAGCAGAAGCAAAGCAGAACAAAAGCTGGAACACAAAAAACTGTCCAGTGGAAGTGGGATGCAGAGGATTTGTGGCTTCTTCGACCATCAGACTGTTGAAAGAGTTGGGAAGCCACGGTCAGGCTCTGCGGCAGACCATGAAGGTAATCTCAGAGGCGGCTGAAAGAAGCAGCCACTGGATTTGGATCAAGCGGAATGACCCATGCTGGGCTCCAAATATGTCAGCATAACCCACTTGAGAATCCCCACCTGTTACCCATTCAAGCATCTACCATTCTCAATGTTGTCAAGTTTGAGACAGTTGGGCATGGCACAGAAGCTGAGGGCTGATCATCCTGCAGCTGGCCACCCTTGGGGAGGGTGTATAGTGTTGAAAGGCCGAAACACTCAATACTCAACACTCTAAACTAAGGGGCTAAACACAGTAAACATAAAACCTTCTAAACATCAGCATGGTAGCTTTGTCATTTTAAGCAAGTTAGATGCTTATTTTAGCAATTAACTCAAAGCATTTGTGGAGAATTTCAGTATTAGAAACGCATTATTAGTAGGATTAAATAACACCCCTAGTGGTGAGTAGAAGTGTCACAATAATAAATATGTTAGTCACAATATGTTTCCATATGGAATGTATTATGTTTATAATATCCTCACTTATAGAGGATATTATATGTTACAGTATATTTAACTCATTGAATGTATTAGATCATAGAAGTATAGTCACTGTAGGTATTACAACACAGTGGCAGGTGGGGAGTTTGACTGGGGCGGTACACCTGTCAAACGGTAACGCAGGTGTCCTAAGGCGAGCTCAGGGAGGACAGAAACCTCCCGTGGAGCAGAAGGGCAAAAGCTCGCTTGATCTTGTTTTCTTCTGGAGGGTCAGATAGGGATTCTGAGTGAGGCTACACAGACATGTAGCAGCAAATGGAGGCGACCTCATCGATGGAGGATGGGGCCAGTGGGACGGTCAAATGCCAAAGCTGACCACGACGGAGAGGTGGAGCCAAGATGTTTTGCGAGGAGCCAAGATGTTTTGATAAAGGATCGATAATGCGAGGGGACAGAATTCAAATGAAGCCAATCACTAATCGCCACGGAGGATCATTTAGACGTTTTATGACAGTATCGGACACTTTCCGACTCTCAGGGGATACAAAAGACAATGTTTTAGGGAGTTTACCTCAGATCTCTGCAGCTCTCATTTTCAGCTAACTGGCCGCGCCGGACTGTGAGGAGATGCGTGTCTCTGCTCTCGAGAACATTACTATTGATAATTAATTCAGTTTGTAAGTGAACTTTGTGTAGTACATTAAATATTGTTTTTAATTTTGAACCGGATCCAGCTCATTTTTCTGATGCGCGTGCGCAGTAAGAAGCTCGCAGCAGAAAACTACCTGCGGCCTGCAGGCTCTCTCATCCTTTGTTTTAACCTGTTGCCAGGTAAGTGTAGATTTGTGTCATGTACACAACTGCTCTGTAAAGATGAGTATTAATGTGATATCTCATTAGAAAGCTACGGTTCTTGTAATTCGATTTATGCAAACCATTTCAAGATACAATAACAACAGCAGGTACAGTTAACGTCTCTGTCAAACAAGCACTCCAAAAATAGCCGATAAAATATCGCCATGACTCACCGATTATGATTCATAACGTCTCCCTCGTGCATGCTAGTCCAGCAAAAACGGTCTTGCTAGGTGGCTAAGGGTCCACACGATCGAATCCAGTAAAAGATTTAGTCCAAAACACATTAGTACGTCCATAAAGACCCACGGGGGGCTGTTGCATCATTTCAAATTAGCCAGCAGATATGATAACTCGCGATCATAATTCGGTCATAATTTCACTTTTCATGTGAACAGAGCAGAGATTTTCATCGCAAAATGGAGGCTGCATTCCGCCGGTTAGATTGACACCTCATTTGACCCAATAGGTGCTTCTATAACCCGGTCACATTCTGGAACAGCCAACGAGAGTCCGCTTTCAAAGACAATGCCCGCCTCTCTTGCTTTGAGTAAAGCTCGAGCCAATCGCAACAGATTCCATTGAATCTCAGGCTCCATATAGCCAATGAAATTACGAAGACAAGGATATGCAGATTCAGCAGATTGCACCCTGGGAAAGTTTGGTTCATGAGAATTTTCAAGAATCTGTGAAAGTTGACAATAGTTAAATATGTTATAGTTAACCATACATCGACATAAATAAACTATAGTTCGAATTTCGGACACGTAGTTTATTGTAGTACATGCATTTTGACGTGGTGACGACGAGCCTCCAAATGCGTTTTTACGCGGCCGCACTCTTAGTAAACCACGTGTAAAATATTCATTTTCTGTCGTATTGTTATCAAATTCTAACTTCTACCAGGTACTATGACTCCATGCTATCGTAGCAGTGTCTTTTCCACCTCATAACTGCCAGCCATAGATAACTGCTGCCATCTGTTGGCCAAAACAAATCCAGGCGGAAATAAAAACCTTCTTTTTCAGTGTGTTGTAAACTCCATAGCTCAATGCCAGTAGCACTTACAGTGATTCTGACTGATTGCGAAGAAACTTCAGAGTGTTACCGTTCAATAGAGACTAAAACCATACATGTACTCCCAATGGTTTAATAAGAGCTGTCAGTTTACTTTGGGTACGCCTTGGATAGGCGTTTTAGGCAAATTTTACAGGAGTGGTAAGAGTTAAACCTCAACACATTGCTGTGTCAAAGTAGCCTATACAAGTAGCCTAACTCAAACGTTTTTGGCCTTGAAAAAGTACAATGGAACGCCACTCAAAGTCGGTGTTCCTACTTGTAAACTCTTGTCTGATGTCACACAACAATAGCACATTGTAAATGGTAAACAATCACCTAAAAGGCAACGTTAAATATATTTTCCTGTATTTTATTCAAATAAAACAAACCGACATGAAATAAAACCTGCTCTGCATTTGTTCTACACCAAATTTGGCAGAGGTGTTGATAGATATTAGAAACAAAACTGTATATTGAGCCATCACAAACTTAATTTTTTTAAATAGCTACCAGTTTATCTCAAAACATCTTCACAGCCAGTGCCTCAGTCTCAGAGCAAAAAGACTGAGACAATCAAACCTTCTTTTCCCATTGGACCAACATGCATTAATGAACATAATCTAGATATTAGTAATACTAGAACCAAATAAAATACTCATTTCCAAATTCTATATACTTAAGTAAATAGTAAGTATATTATATTTTATTATAGTATAATATAGTAAAAACAGTCATAGTATTAGTTTATCAGATGGTGGATCTTTGTTTAGAAAAGTACAGATGCACGTAAGTGACATACCTATAATTAAAGCTGCGAGCAGCGATGAACGGGCCCTCGCAATCTGCAGTGCGTCGGGGGTGCCGGCGGGACTCCGGCCTGCACGTCCGAGAATGTCCGCGACCGTCGGACGGCGCGTCCGCGAGCGAGACATTTTTAATCCCGCATGGACCGCCTGCTGCTGGAAATGATGCTTTGCAAATAGTCCGATGCTTCCTGTATCCGCTGCCTGGTGCTACAGAAAGCGTGCAAACATGCATTATGTAGCTCTGTGTCAAATGTAAACCACATTGTGTAAAAGTCATGTAAATCTGATGCTGTTTGTCACAAACCGCAGATTTCCTTTCGCCAGCAGGTGGCGCTGTGAGTATTAGTGAAAATTAGCTTGTAGACATCCTCAGGTCATGAGTGTTATCAAGCATGAGACGTTTGGGACCGTTTGGAACAAGTCCAGCTGAGTTACATCAGACATTTCCTTTAGCCAGTAGGCTTTGCGGGTTTACTGTAGCGCCCCCTAGTGGTCGAATGCAAACAAATTGTCAGGGTATGTTACTGGATGCGATGTGCACATATGCTGAATATTTTGGGAATTTAGAACAAATAGTTGAGAAGTTATGTGTATTGATATTTTGCCACGCACCTAAGAAGTGTATTGGTCCATATCTTGTAAACGCAAAGAGATATCAAAACGATTTTGATAACTTTTGATGATCTAGAGCCACTTATGATCCACAGCAAATTTCGTAGAAATCAGACCCAGCTTGTAGGAGTTCGCAAAAATGTGTTTTTTTCCACTAAATTCAAAATGGCTGACTTCCGGTTGGGATTAGAGCTTAGAGCTCCTGGGGCTTTTTTGTAAGTCTACATGTGATACATCTGTTTACCAAATGTTATACATCTAAATTTTATATATATATCATGAAACATACTGCGAGGGCTGCATCGTCGAAATATTGTATAAATTCATACAAAATTGAAAATGGCCGACTTCCGGTAGGGTTTAGAGCATGGTTCCAAGAGACTTATTTTTAAGTCTCCATAGGATACATGTGTCTACTAAGTTCCATACATGTAGCCAAAACGTAGCGCTAGGGCTGCTCTTTTGAAATATTGTAGGGGGTGCTATAGAGGCAATTTAAAACGGCCAATAAAAAAAATCATATAAACTATTTCTTCCAATGACCTGTGACACATGTACAAAGTTCCATGAGTTTTTGAGCATCCCAACTCAATAAACCATCAGCTTCCTTTTTCATGGCAAACGATGCGTCGCCATGGCAACAGGGTTCAACGAAAACTCACAAAATTCATGATGATCCATCATCAATGTCTTAAGGTTATCCTTACCAAATTTTAGACTCATCAGGTCACCTGGCTAGGAGAAATAAATAAAAGTATAGAATATGACATTTCCTTTAGCCAGTAGGCGGCGCTATGAGTTATTGAATTTATTTCAATTGAAGTATGTTTAGGCTTGAAGTAGCATCATGCAGAAGAAGTTTTGTGCGGAGTGGATAATGTACCTTGGAGTTATAACAACTTATAATAACTTATGTTTTGATAAACAATGAGGCAAAATGGCCGCCACGCCACGTCAAGGTTCTTCGATGAAAACTCTCGATTTTGATAACTTTTAATCACAAAGGTCTTAAGAGCATCCTGACCAAAGTAGAAGTTGATCGCTTAAAATCTCTAGGAGGAGTTCGTTAAAGTGCGAAGGCTGAAAAATGCAAAAAGTGACAAAAAAGCACAACTTCGCGGGCTTACTGTAGCACCCCCTAGTGGTTGACTGCAAAACAATTCTCAGGTTATGTTACAGGATACGATGTGCACATATGCTGCAAGTTATGTAATTTTAGGACAAACGGTTGAGAGGTTATGTGTATTGATATTAAGCCACGCCCCTAAGAAGTTTATTGGTCCATATCGTGTAAACGAAAAGAGTTATCAAAAAGCTTTTGATGAGTTATATCCAGTAATGATCCACAGCTAATTTGGTAGTAATCGGACCAAGCATGTAGGAGGAGTTTGCAAAAATGTGTTTTACACTAAATTCAATATGGCAGAAAATCTAAGTAGGCGGAGCTTAGGGGTCTGATTGGCTTTTTTGTAGATCTAGCTCAAGTGGACATGTCTGTTGAACTTCAAGTAAATCGGACATACTGGCCGAGGGGCGTCGCCGGTCTGACTTGTAGGGGGCGCTAGAGAGCCATTTCTTTACATAGAAAGATGCTTTCTTTTTCAGATGGCTACTTTTACCAGGCCTGACAAGTCCCCAAAATTTGGTGAGTTTTCATGCATGGCAAGTCCTCCAACCATGCGTACGTTTACCCAAACGGGTACAATATCAATAGGGCCTTCGCTGGCCCGACGTTGTCGGTTGCTCGGGCCCTAATAATAAATATTATTAACTTCAGTAATACTCGTAGTAGTAGTAGTGGAAGTAGTAGTAGTAGTGGAAGTAGTAGTAGAGGGTTAATACTAAGACAAGCACTATAGTAATACTAGAATTTATCAGTTCTAACCCGCTGAACCCCACTCGTGATTGGGATTGAGGATTGAAATTGTTGGAATTGTTAAATCCCAGTTAGAGCGGATTATGAGTTTGCGTTGATTAGATCCCTGTCCTTCGTACACACCACCTGTCGCTACTGCCGATTGGATGGTTAAGTGACCACCAAAAAGACAATAAAACAGGACTATATAGAGCAGGGGTCACGAATAGGCGGACCGCGGTCCGGATCCGGACACAGACCCAGATGCCGTTGTATCAGGACCTAAAACCAATAGATAATTGAGAATTATTCAATTTTGACGGAGCGCTTCTATTTTAACCGGCGCAGCTTTTCCAGCATTTACGGCACTTGTTCAGCGGTGCAGGAAACACACCGACCAATGCGTTGCAAATCACATCACGTGATGCAGCTCAGCCAATCAAATTTGGGTATTCTGACAAGTTTCCTGACTCGAGTGAGATATACACACACCGTGACACACGGGGCTGAGACGAGGAAAGAGATAGCAGAGCAGGACAATTATTACATGAGTCAGAGAAGTCATTTCACAAGACAATCTCCAAAAGACAAAAGTATTCAGAGAGACCAGTCTTTAACCAAGAACGCACAGACTTGTTTAGGTAATTTCTTCCCATGGGCAGATTAAAAACAGTATGTTTCATTTGGAGCAAACGTACCCACTCACATCTGAAAACCTAAGAGCCCAATATGATCAGAATCCTAACACATTAATTCACTGACCAACAATGATGTTAACAGAGAGAATAGAGCTGAAACAAATGGTTTAATAACTACGGATAAAGTCCATGCTCACTAATTTCTCTTTTTAGAAGATGAGAAATATATAATATTGTGGCTTTTTTGATTGACATTACTTCACACCTGAATGAACTAAATTGAAAGCTGCAGAGCAATTCAGTGAAATAATTTTTTCTAAAATGAATTACTTTATTTTAAGATGCACATTTTTCAAAAGCTTTCTGTGAAAACTGAGAATAATAATTGTTAAAATATAATTGACATTGAATATTATTGTAATGTTCCCGACCTTTGCACGAGGAGATTTTCTCAATCTGGACCTTTTGGAAATTTAATTGAATACCCCTGATATAGAGGAAGGAAAAGTTGTAACAAGGTGGGAGTTCAATTATTATGGTCTTGCATTGGAATAAAACATATTTTCTTCACTTTGACTTGCTGAAAACATGGAAACAGCAGCTTGGGGGTAGCAAAAAATCTGCTAGTAACCACTGACACACATCTTTCCAAAATGGCATGCCATGCTCAACTGAATGCCAATGCAATGGCCCAATCCAGATTTCTTCTAAATATATTAAGTTATATATGCACCAAATTTGGCGCTTTTATCACAAAATGAATAACAGGTTTGCTATGCTGGCCCATTACTGGGCCAATCTTTTATTCTGTATTCAGACTCAGCACCCTGCCGTTCGAATGATGGGAAAATATCCCTGCTGCCTTCTTATCATCTATTCATCTCTTTTCGGCAAAGGAAATTAAACTCTCTCTATAAACATTTTTTTCAGACCTTTTCTGTTTTGTGTATGTGGGTTGCTTAAAATGAGAATATGATTCCTTTTCAGTGTAAGAGAAATTACTTCTCCGATACTCACTACTGCACTTTCTGATTCCTGTGCTCTTTTGTAACAGTGACTTTACAGTGACATCTTCTCACAAGCATTTTATGTCCATTTTTGCCCTTAGGGTCTGTGATGTCCTGCCCCGATTCCCTCATACTTTAGTGTCTTTCTCTACCATCAAGGGAGAATGTGCAAACCCCAATCATCAGAATGTATCTCTTTTATTCAATCCCTCTATCTATTCATTCTCCTTTTGTGTCTCGGTGGCTCCTACAGTATGAGCTTTTCTCACCTCATTCAGAAGAGGTTAATTAACAACAGCGTCTCATTTGTGATGACCTGACCAAGAGGCACACCTAAGAGACAAGTCACATGTCAAGGCAATCAAAACTGTGCTGCAATAAAAAAATAGCTCTAGCAATTAAACGGCAGAAAATAACAAGAGTATGGACAGCATACAACTACAGTACAATAAAAATGGAATGTAATAAACAAGGGGTTAGAGAGCACGTCTATATATAAAGTTCGTATGAAAGCTAATCTTTTTTGGGGTCCTTTTTTAGATTGCACTGTGAAAGGAGAGACTTGAAATAATGGAGTTAGAGTAACATTCTATACGAGTCACTAATCAGCCTGTTGTTAGGTTTCAGGTAAAATTGCCTATAGTATATAAACCAAGTGATGTCTCTGCATGCCTCCTTGACTTTATTCCTCTTGCTTTCTTTATCCGCACCTAAGCTCAATAACAAAATACTGTGTATTGAAAATGCTTTTTACTTTGTGGCCTGGAAAAGTGGAAAAGCTGTTAAAGCAGCATTGCAACACACAAGAGACATTACCAAGGGCGTAGGTTTTGTCTCCACACTGGCGGCGACACATACTAGGAGGGGATGGGGGTCCTCCCCCAGGAAACTGAACTTCAAAAACGTAATTTCTTGCATTATTGTGACTTTTCTGCATCAATTTGTAGTGGAAATGTCTTTATTTTGTAAGGAAAAAACTAAATTCAGGAGGCGGGGGATAATTTGAAATATAAAAATATAATGGATTATAATGCAGTAAGGCTCTGTCATTTTGTATTGCTTTTATATATTTATTCTCCTGTAGATCAACTTCTCTCATTTTATGTTTTTTCTGCTGAGTCAACCCACAAGTCATGATTTACTCTGCCTCATCTTTTGTTTGTGGAAGCAACCTATTTAAATGTGCATGTGGCCATTATTCATCTTAATAATACATTAATTAATTTTCATTGATGGAGTGTCACACGGAAGCTATTCAGCTATTTACACCAGACCAAGCCGAAGATGTTACTTAATTTAGCTAATAGTTGGCTGAACTGAAAAGCCTTCTTCAAGAAAGTAGTAGTAGAAGTAGCAGCAGTAGTGGTAGCAGCAGCACTAGTATAAAGAGTGACATGAGTCTCTGTAATGCTGGGTGTAGCATTTCCAGTCTTCCGACCACTCAAAGTGTCGAACACAACACGTCAACATTCACCCATTCACACACACATAAACTAATGCACATTGATGCAAACTCTGACACACCCTTGGCAGCTTTCTGGGACATATTTTTGTGGTGCAGCTTCTTGCCCAAGGACACTTTCACGTCCCTTGTCCATGTCTCTTCATGAGAAAAAGTTAAGTGAAGCGGCTTTGCACTGCTCTAACTGAAAACACTTAATTTCAAGAAATCTCATCATTATGTGGTTTATTGTCCACACAAATGTTTACTTCACCACCTCTTATGAAGTGAAGCTCACAGCTGCTTGCCTCAGCTTTCAGTGGGAGGCATCCTGGAGTCTGGAGACGGACCCAAACAGAGTGTCTAGAACAAATGTCTAGAAGCCAGGGGGACACATACATATGACTTAATTCTCTGAATCTCTGTACATACAGTGTATATAAATACATTAGTGCTGGGCAACGATTAAAATGTTTAATCGCATTGTTATGCTCAAAGTTCAATAATGAATTCAAAAGTAGTGTATTGCGCACTTTTATTTTAAAAGTACTGCTATATGAACAAAAGTGCAATAACATTTGGTTTGCAAACACTTTAAACAAATAAGGTGCTTTTTAACAGCAGTATTCCCTTTACACAGTAGCAGTTGTATTTCTTGCACTATCTGTGCTCAGTGTGCTGACTTTATGTGAAACGTTCCACTGCTGTGCAACATGAATAAAATGTTCCGCGCACTTTTCTGCAAAATTTCTGTCTTCTGTTTTCATGACAGTCAGAGCATGTGAATGCAGCTCTACTGTTCATCAATATAATTCTTCTTGTGATGGTGCGTCTTGAGGGAGGCTCATACGTGACGTCATTCGTTGCGATCCTAAAGGTGCGTTCACACAAAACGCGACGCGAACGCACCTTGAGAACGTTCCTCAGACCGACATCTTCCACAATACTAATCGGCTGCAGTTTGTAGCTATCCACTTCTCTGTAGTATTTGTTAGCTTTTCTTGCTTTTGTTTATCTATACTTCTCCCACACGCTGCATCCAACGTAGTCTGCCGAAGACTTCCCCTACCGCTGCTAGTGAGCAACGGAGTTTCAAAATAATAATACAAAGAAAAATGCGTTAACGCGATAATAACACTTGTGCATTTTATACCTGAGCCTTCACTGCTGTCCTGCAGCTGAAATACCACCTTATAACCACATTGTGGCGCCACAGCTATTATTCATTTTTCTTTTCAATTTTTTTATTGAATTTGCAAATACTTTAGACAGAGGTAGAACAGGACTACCCACAAAAAGTTGGGATATACAGGATATTACATTCATTTGCAAGTCTCTTGGAGGTAGTGTAACTGTGACAAACTGCCACTGAATACAGAAATTACAAATTCAACGAACAAACAAACATCACTCTGAGGAGGTGTGGTATAAAGAGTGATTCAACCAGAGACAAAAAATCCCCAGAACAACAACCACCATAACAACAAAAAATAAACAGAAATTAAGACAAAGAAAACAAAAATAAATAAACGACAAAAGGAAAATAAAAAGGGAGGCGGAGGGGGGGGGGGGGGTCTGCTAGTTCACTTTTTGGATTGCAGCATCGTTCAAATAGTTTATGAAAGGTTTCCAGGTCTCTTCGAAGGCTTCACTGGAGTCTCTAAGTGAGAATCTGATCTTTTCAAGTTTTATATGATTTAAGATCTCTATTAACCAACTGTTATGTGAAGGCGGGAGGACGTGTTTCCACTTGAATATTATGAGGCGTCTAGCTAGAAGTGTCGTAAAGGCCAGGATGCATCGTCCTGTCGATGGCAGATCAAGTACTTCAGGCGGCTGAGTTCCAAATAGTGCTGTAAGGGGTTCGGGGTCAAGTTTTATACCTGGTACTTTCCCAAGTGTATTGAATATTTGATCCCAGAAATCTTTTAAATTTCGACACGACCAAAACATATGGGTATGGTTG
Organism: Anarrhichthys ocellatus; assembly: GCF_004355925.1. Taxonomy (NCBI): domain Eukaryota; kingdom Metazoa; phylum Chordata; class Actinopteri; order Perciformes; family Anarhichadidae; genus Anarrhichthys; species Anarrhichthys ocellatus. Next base: position 2,181 of record NW_022280992.1, on the reverse strand, counting down.
GCAGGTGACTGTTTGTACCTATTGCAGCTGTCATTCAGATTTGGGTAGATTTTAGCCAGACGGGCATTTGTGTAGTGCACACGAAACAAAACCTTGCATTGCAGCAGCCCGTGTCTCGCACAAATAGAGGAGGAGTGGGATAAGGCCAGAATGCGCACCCAACGGTTATCGGATATTGATTTACCAATTTCTCTTTCCCAGGTCTGCTTCAGGTGAGATGTCTGGTCTGGGTTAAGGGAGTCAATGAGACCATAGTTGAGATGGAGCGTTTTTGCGCAGTATCTAGAGTAAGCAAGGAGTCAATCAGAGATCCAGGAGGATGATTTGGAAAGTGAGGTTATTCGGATTTAATGAAGTGCCTAATCTGTAGAAAGCGGAAAAAATTTGATTTAGGCAGGTCGAATCTAGAAGACAGTCCTGCAAAATCAATAAAGTCTCCATCTTTATAAAAGTCTTTAATTTTACGTAAGCCTTTGTCGCGCCACATACAAAAGGTAGGGTCAGACACAGAAGGTGAGAATAAGTGGTTTCTAAAGACTGGGGCCAAAGTAGAAGGTTTGTCCAGTCTAAAATGTTTACGGAATTGTATCCAGATGTTGAGAGAGTTAGTAACTATTGGGTTTTCTGAGATCCCGTGGGTTTTAAGTGGCAGTCGTGCCATGATGAGGGATTGAAGGGAAATCTTGGAGGAGGATAGTTCCATTTGGGCCCACAGGGGCCATTTCTTAGCCCATCATCCATCCAGTGACGTAGCTTTTCGATGTTACAGGCCCAGTAATATTGGATTAAATTGGGTAGAGCTAAGCCGCCTGACTTTTTAGGAAGTTGTAAGATTGCTTTCTTAATGCGACGGGGTTTATTAACCCACAGAAATGAAGAGATAGTCTGATCTAGTTGGCAAAGAAATGATTTTTTCATAAAGATTGGAATATGTTGAAACAGATATAGGAATTTGGGAAGAATTACCATTTTTATGAGGTTGACTCGGCCAATGAGGGACAGGGGAAGAGCGGACCAGCGGGTTATATCGGATTTACAGTTGTCAACAAGAGGACGAAAGTTCTTGGCGAAGAGATCTTTAAATGATGGTGTAATGACTACCCCTAGGTATCTAAATCCTTCCGTGGTCACCTTGAATGGAAAAAGAGATTGTGGTAGTGCCTTGGCTAACGCATTTATGGGGAGAAGTTCACTTTTATGAAAGTTTAATTTGTAACCAGAATATTTTCCAAATTTGAGTAGAATATCTTTGACAATTGAAAGGGATGAGACAGGATTGGAGACGTATAACAAGAGATCATCCGCATAAAGTAACAGTTTGTGTGTGATTCCCATCCTGGAAATACCCTCGAATCCCCCTTCGCCCTGGAGCCAGATGGCTCAAGGCTCAATGGCCAAAGCGAACAGAAGGGGTGAGAGGGGACAACCTTGTCTGGTGCCACGGCACAAAGTGAAAGGGTGGGATTTTACACCGTTAGTGAGAATGGAAGCAGTCGGAGAATTATAGAGCAACTCGATCCAGGCTATAAAGTCTGAGCTAAAGCCAAATCTTCCCAAAATATAGTATAGATATTTCCATTCGACCCTGTCGAAGGCCTTCTCAGCATCTAAAGATAATATTGCCTCAGGGGTGTCATGATTTGGGGAGCTAAATATGTTAAGCAGCCGCCTAGTGTTAAATGAGGAATTCCGTCCTGCCATGAAGCCTGTTTGGTCTGCAGAAATCAGAGATGGTAGAGCTTTCTGCAGACGTGTAGATAGAACCTTGGCTAAGATCTTCTGGTCAACAGTCAGAAGGGATATTGGCCTGTAGTTGTTGCATAATAGAGGGTCTTTGTCTTTTTTCAGTAGGAGACAAATGGTGGCTTCAGATAGTGTTGGGGGTAGCCGTCCTTTTGTAAAGGATTCATTATATACTTTTGTCAGCAGTGGGGAGACTAGGTTGGAGTATGTTTTGTAAAATTCTACTATGAACCCATCCAGGCCTGGTGATTTGCCATTCTGTAGGAGTTTAATTTCCTCTTGTACTTCTGTAGTCGAGATCAGAGCTCCAAGATTATTAGGTATGTCCTCACTGATTTTGGGGAACGGGATTGATTCTAAAGGGATTATGTCCCCTCCACACTTCAGGTGAGCAGTCTGATGAGTAAAGATCTGAATAATAACTCAAAAAAACATCAT
>NW_022280991.1:1356-14417 GCF_004355925.1 Anarrhichthys ocellatus | reverse complement strand
ACATCTCTGATCTGCTGCTACCTTATGAACCATCCCGACCCCTTAGGTCGTCTGGGACCGGTCTACTTTCTGTTCCCAGAGCCAGAACTAAACATGGAGAAGCAGCGTTCAGTTGTTCTGCTCCACATATCTGGAACAAAGTCCCAGAAAGCTGCAGGTCTGCTGAGACCCTCAGCTCCTTTAAATCAGGACTGAAGACTTTTCTGTTGGCTGCCTTTAATTCAACCACATTCAAGGATATTAATCAATTTATGCATTTCACTTTACTACTGTATTTTATTTCTTACACTGCTTTTTATTGTTTCAATGACTGTTCTTAATCGGTTTTAAATCTCCTTTTCTTTTGCCTTATGTTTTAATGGTTTTATGTGAAGCACTTTGAATTACCTTGTTATTGAAATGTGCTATACAAATAAACTTGCCTTGCCTTTGCTCTCCTCCGTGTGGGGGGGGAAGATGATGGAGACCTATGTTTGATATTCGTGTCTTTGCGTCACCTTGTATGTAATCGCTCCATGCGGAACGCTGGCTTTGCCTTTGGTGTCCCCTCCCTGTTTGATTGATTTACTGTTAGTGTTGGAGAATATGCAATACTTGAGAGGAATCCTGACCAGGGTGGACGGTCAGGTCTAACGTCTTTTAGCTGAAAAGTCATGAAGACTAAATTTGGACCAAGTTCAGTGATCCATTATGAAACCTGACAAATTGAGTATCAGAATGAAACTTTACTTTTTTATTGTGATCGCCTTTTGTTGCTCACCACCTCTTCTTTTTCCTGCTCCTGTCTCTTCATATAGAGGAAGCATGCACTGCGCTGTTACTGCCAAGCCATGCAGGTGTACAAGGAGCGGGGCTGGTCTTTGGCAGAGGACCACATCAACTTCACAATCGGTCGTCAGTCCTTCACGCTCAGCCAACCAGAGAGCGCTGTGACAGCCTTCAGACAGATCCTGACCAATGACAGCAGGCAGACAGCCACACAGCAGGGCGCCTTCCTCAGAGAATACCTCTATGTGTATAAGGTAACTACAGTTTGTAAACACATCTGCACGCTGACGATGCTGACTTGACAGGAGAGAGACTACTTTGTGTCAATAGGTAAGCACACATATGAGTGAATAACAATGATGTGGAGTTCCACAAGGCTCTGTTCTCAGAACTCTTTTTCTTAACATCTGCATACGTTCTCCAGCTCAGATTAAGAAAGACAGCAGAAAATCTTCCCATTCTAATTATGTGGACCAGACCAAGATTTACATAAAAATGTCATCACATAAACAACTCAGGGATTGGATGCACCAAACAACAATTAAAAGCTTTTTTAATCTCCTCCCATTATTACACAAATAACGTGTGTGTGTTGTATTTCAGAGTGTGGTAGGGGGAAGTGAAGACAGCCTCCCCCAGCTGCCTCTGCCCTGCATCCACAGCTCGGCCACAAGGGTCTACTTTGGACACGAACGGCGCCTTGCTGAAGGTAACATGAAGATGAGTGGTGATCTTTTCCCAGCATGACTGACTCTAGAGAAAAGAATGGCCACAGACACATCACTAAGAGTCCTAGCTGTAAGAGTTAATCTTCAGACCTGCACCTCTTAACGTTCATCTGATGTTCTAATGTTAAAAGATGGTGATGATGATGATGTGGAAGTGTATCAGTGGATTTACTGTGGGAAGCAAGAGCGCTCACCACGGTCATTCATGAAAGCGTCTTAAAGTCCTTCAGTGAAGCAGGCTCTCTCGCTCTCTCTCGCTCGCTCACAGAGATCTCTCCTCGCTTCCTGTCTTTGCCACCTTGAGTTCATGTATGATAACAACTCTTCCCTTTATGCACCATTCAAGAACAAATAAAAAAAGACCAAAGAAGATACAGGGAATGAACAAATGTAAAAAACAATATTCTGAGTTCTGTAGATTCTAAAATCACATGAGTGGAATTAAGTCAGTCTTCTTTTGGAAACGAAACACATTTAACACACGAACAAACAAAAAAACGATTTAATCCATCACTGCACAAGTGCATGCATTTCAAGTGTTCATCATTTGTTAATCTGCAGATTCTAGAACGCACAATAGTAGATGATGAGCACATTTACAGTTCAAAGAGAACTCCATGTTCACAATATCAGGTATTAGTTATATACTCTATATATGAAGTGTGAGGCTTGTTACCTCTGTAGTAAACATATTCTTATGCGTATTTTGAAGTATACTAGTAGAAAAGCAATATCGAAAAAGCAACATTTGATAAAACAGTTTTCACGATTGCTTGAAGTAGTTTCCTTTGTCGAAAAAGAGTTGATGCACTAAATGTGTCATAGAAACGCCTTTGCATGACTGATCACTTGTTTCTGCTGTCGACTTCTTCATGGATGTTTCTAAATCGTGTGAATGTTTGTCTTCGTCTCCGGACAACATGAAACATGACCAACACCAGCTGACATGAGAGAACTATTACAACTCGAGCAGTTAAACTCATCTCTGAAGACCTCTCTCTCCATTTCTCTCTCGTAGACGGTCAGGGGACCAAAGAGGCGTGTTTTGTTTCTGGTTCACAGCCTCTACTTCTTCTGCTCTGTTCACTGGTGGATTACAGCCATGCATAACAAAATGTACCATGCAATACTAGTGATGTCTGACCAAGATCACCCTATTTATGAACAGAATTAAATGAACTGCTGAGGTGCCTTTGAACGAAGGGTTACTGTCACTCATGGAAATGTATTGTATTCAACAACTAATCTTCAATTTTGTGTTTATAACTACCTCATGTGTGCAGGCGAAAAGCAGGCAGCCACTCACGTGTCTCTGGACCAGGAGTATGACCAGGACCTGGCAACCATGTGGTGCCACCTGGAGGAACAGCTTGTGGCTACAGCCAACAGGGGGGTTGTCCCAACAACGTTCCAGCCCACCCAGTGCTGCTTAAACAGCCACACAGACAACCTGCGCTACCCACTGGCTGTGGCCGAGGGTAAGAGCTCCTCGGCTACCGAGGCTATTACTCAGTACTAGGTGTTCGAACATACGGACGCTTGCCAATCAATCAGGAGTCACTTTCTTCTTTTCCATAGCATAAAGAATCATAGCATCACCTGCTCGGTATACAGCCCTCTTCCTGTCTCCACAGAGCCAATCATAGTGGAGGTGACGCTCAGCAACCCACTGAAGGTTCCTCTGGCTCTGTCCAACCTCTCCCTCCTCTGGAGGTTCACTGTCGAGGGTGCCACTCCATCCGAGGAGAAGACGTCTGAAGAGTCGGCAGGAGAGGCCATCACCAATGAGGAGAGCCTGATTGATGGGGTGAGCAGCCCGGCCACAAATCGATGGATGCTATAAAAACCCAGAACTAAGATTTCCACAGTGTCTTCAATATCTGTTTCCTCTTGCAGATGACACAGAAAGACGATGTTGTCACTACAGAGATCATCCTGGAGTTTCTTATAGGTCCAGAGGAGACCAAAATGGTAGGTGCTCTGATAGATCTACAGGCAGACTGCAGAGATAGTGGTGGAATGAAGAGTGGAGATAAAGAACGCTTCAGCCTGATGAGGTATCACAGCTCCAGCAACAGGCTGGAAACATCTCATCAGTTGCACCTTCATGTCAAATTAGCTGATATGCTGTTCAGTCAAACATGATCATGTCTGACTGAGAATGAGAGCTGAGAACTTTTGGAGCAGGTCAACAATCAGTCCATTGGCTCAAGTACATTTGCTCCTTAGACGGTGTGTGCACTGTCTGTCTGAAACTGGCAATGACCATTGTTTGCTCCGGGTTTAGGATGGGCCCTTTCAGTTTTCTGACCTTGGAATTATTTTGAAGATGGGAACGTATCCCTAAATGTGACGGTCTCTCCTTCCACTCTGCTTTCACAGCAATACTTTCCCTGTCTGAACACATCAGCTCTCTCCAGGGAAATCAGGTTTCTGAAATGTCTATCCCTGAACCAGGTTTCTTTATACAAGACATTTAGGAATCTGGTTTCTGCTAAATTGTAAAACTGGTACATGTGCATGCACTGATTTTGTGCTAAGGCTACCAGGCCTTTTAAATGGATTTCGCCATAAAAATGCATGAAGACCACTTAAATGTTTGTGAATAATTCTTTAAATCTCCAGTAAATAATGATGTGGACTGTCCCTTCTCTGGCTCATGTGATACTTCACTCTGATCACACGTGTAGTTGTGTTGCTGTCAGTCACTGTGACCTTTGACCTCAGGCCCGACTCCGGCTGCTGCCACACAGAACTGGCCAGCTGAACATTGTGGGTGTGGTGTACAACTTGGCTGCAGCTTCCTCTGGAGAGACGGCTCCCAGCTCTGAAGGTACACTCATCAGCTGGGACTGGTTTGAATTGCTACTGGCTGCTTTCGTACCACTTCACACTCATTTTGCTGCCAGTCATTGTATTGCATTGAATTTTTTGTTGTTTTCAAGTCTGTCTTTTGTTTCATGTCAACAATGTTTCTGAGAAAACTCCCAGTGTGGCTCTGCTCCTGTCTACAGGCCAGCAGGCGTTGGATGTCATGGTGGTTCGGGGTAGACAGGACCTAAAGATCCAGGGCCCACGGCTGAACCAGACCAAAGAGGACAAGATGTTGGTTCGCCATGGTCTGGATCGGCGGCTGGATCCCATCATAACTCCACCCATGCCCCTAATGGAGGTACCACTGACACACTCGTCCCATCCTGCAGTGCTGACAGTCTGGCAAATCTAAAGATCAGTTTCATTGCCCCTGAAGCAGGGCTTCTATAACGGACTAAAATAAAACTATTGTTGTAAACTGAAAGTAAATAACATGAACACTGTGATCTCTTCACATTCTGTTGATAATGTTGAGTTTAGTTTTAGTTAATTTCAACTGGCCACATCTTACACATTGCAGCTTTAAAGCCTGCAGTGATTAACAAACCACTAACCTCAGAGACCTGCTGGTGGTGTACGGCTGCGGTAGATGTCTAATGTAGGTGGGTACCTTTTGAAATGGATCACAGGACTCTTGAGTTGGATCTTAATTTGAAGGGAAAACTGCATCATCACCACGACTTACCAAATTAATGAGCAACATTAACTTATTCCTACTTTTTCACATTTTCGTCCCCTACAATCCTCTGGACGGCTCACAAGTTCTTCTGTGATGCCACCGAAAACCAAACGTGTGTGTGTGTCTCAGGTCTTCTTCCTGCAGTTCCCCACTGCTCTGTTGTGTGGAGAGATCAGGAAGGCCTACGTTGAGTTCTGTAACGTCAGCGGTGTCGCTCTGTGCGGCCTTCGGGTGGCGTCCACACACCCAGATTTCTTCACGTTTGGCAGCCAGACCACGACCCCCCTCACGCCCGTCAGCCCGACCTCAGCGGAGAACTGCTCGGCCTATAAGACCACGGCCACGACCCGCCAGCCGGGCTCAGTGGCGTCTGAGATATTGGTAGCAGCGGAGGATTTCAGCCAGCCTTCCAGTGTGATGGAGATCCCGATAGATGGCAGCACACTGCAACCGGGGGAGTCCACCCAGCTGCCTCTCTGGCTCAGAGGACCAGACCAGGAGGGAGTACATGAGATCAATTTCCTGTTCTACTACGAAAGCACAGAGAAAGGAATCAAAATCAGGTAAAATTGAAATAAAGTGAAGGGAGTTGAATTGGCTAGCCATAAACATAAGCAGCCTGTATCACCTCCCGGTCTAAAAAGTGAAGCCATTATCTCTACTGGCCACCAGGGGACGACTCCTCTGGTTGTATAGAAGTCTATGAGAAAATGACTCTACTTCTCTCTTGATTTATTACCTCAGTGATAAATCATGATGTTCATTTAGTAAGTTATGGTCCATTTAGAGTCAAACAGACCATAAAGCAGGGGATGCTTTAGGGGCGGGGCTACTGTGATTGACAGGTCTCTACTAGAGACGTATACGGCGTCTATACGTCACTCCTCCGGATTCCAAATATGGTCACTTCTGTTCATTGGTTGCCATAAAATCCAACATGGCAACGGCCGTAATCCAAGATGGCAACGGCGAAATCGCCAAACTCGAGGCTTCATGACATCAGTCCACAAACCAATGGGTGACGTCATGACGACTAGTCCACTTCTTATATACGGTCTAAGATTTTCTACCAGAGGAGTCGCCCCCTGCTGGCCGATAGAAAGAATACCGGTTTGAGACTCTTCTGCACTGGCTTCACTTTTCAGACCTGAGGGTTGCATCCTGGGATTCACACACTGTTCACTGGCACGCGAGTGAAAAGCTGCACTGTTGAGGCAGGCTGTCATGAAGTAGAGCAGCACTGCAACACGAGCAGGCTGAGGATGACAACACGCAGTAGAGTTCAGTAAAGAAGATACTTTATTTTAGTCAATACCAATCCATTAAAATACAAAGGCATCGGCTCAGGACTGCTATCGTAACAAACTCTCTGGAACTACTCCTAGAAGGACTCCCTTTGGGAGCACGATGATGGAACACTTCTATTAGCACATAGACTTGTTAACAAATAAAGAAGTAACAGTATGTGACCAGGGCAAAATAATCAAGCGGAAGAAAAGGCTGTTTGCTTCTGACTTTTTAAGCCCAATCATGTCTGACAGCTGGACACATAATGTATTTAGCAAATAAGAAGAATGGACTTATACTCTAACAGTTCTATTCTAAATGAATTGGTGATAACAATGTCTGTTCATCAACGCTGCACTAACTCCTCATTTGTAGACAGCCCATCATCTCTCTCTCTCCTCTCTCTGCATGGGAAGTCATCGGGTGTTGCGTCACACGGTGTTCATCTGTGCCAGTCGCTCTCTGAGCGTGCAGGCGTCGGCCTGCCGCAGCAGTGTCCCCCCGCATCGCAGTCTGGACGACAAAGGCAGCGGTGGAACGCTGGTCTTCGTCGATGTGGAGAACATCAATACGGTGAGATACCCAGCATGCCCCACGCCTCCGGTACACACTTACAGTCTGCAGCTCATTGAACAGCCTATCACTGTTCAAACGTGGTTTTAATCTTCCTCCTGTGGGCTTCCAGAGTGAAGCTGGAGTGCGTGAGTTCCACATCATCCAGGTGTCCAGCAGCAGTCGACACTGGCGCCTCCACAAGTGTATCAACCCGGCCAATGATAAAGGTGTGTGTGAAGCGTCTCTGTTCCTGTCCTTTTATTCTTTATGGTGTACAGCTGTATGTGTAGCAGCGTGAGGGGTGAACACAGCTGTGGTTATTTTAATACCACCTAAATGCTTCATCCGTGAACTGCCCTTGAGCATGGCACTTTGGCCCAAAATGCTACAGTCGAGTGTTCAGTGGCAGTGATAACAGAACATGTCACAGCTTCTCTCTGTCTGCCCTCCCTCCCCTCCAGACTGTAAACTCACCAGCAGAGAAAGAGCCAAGCTGTGTTTCAGAGCCACGCGATGCAAGCCCCACCAGGGTACCTTTAGAAGAAGTGTGTGTGTATATATATATATATATATATATATTAAAAAAAATATCAAAAAAAATATCAAACTTTGATTAGATGTGGGGTTTCGAATAAGCACTGATTTGTCTGTGTTTTGCCTCTAGCTACCTCGGGTGCTGTAGAGAAATACACCTTTGCAGACCTGAATCTGGGAAATGAACGGGTAAGTAAAAGCTAAATGTCGTTGTCTCACTAAATGTATGATCACATTTTGTCATAGGCCTGATAACTACTTATGTCTGTCCATATAGTGTCCCGAAAATAATTGCAATAAACAATATTGTCATTTTAAGACCTTTTTATGCCATTGATAGAGTGATGATATAATATCATAATAATGCAAGTACACCATTTCAAAGAGCAATGAACTTTTGATTCTTAATGTGAAAAAAAAAAATCAATGTTCGAAATGAATGAAACATAGATGCAATATAACTCTAGAGCCAAAGCAATAAATATAATCTATTGTCACGCTGTTAACAAAAATGTGCAATGTCTTTTATGGAACATGAAAACGATGGAGGTCAGGTCCACGTATCGTATCAGGATCGGCAAAGTTAGTGAAGGATACCTGTGTGACTATGTCCGGGTTTCAAAATAATGTGTTAACAAAGGATATATACATACAACTATATACAATTATAAATAATGAATTATATTCACAAAAAGTATCAAATGTAAAAATGCCACTAAATTATGAAGTGTAATTATCTTTATTCTTTGTTTTTTGGGTTGATGAGGAAAGAACTAATTCCTGATATCAGCTGATACATTTGAGTTGAGAACATCTGTGACTACATACAGTCACAACATCAAGCATTGTTACTGTCTTTGGTATAGAGTCTCTTATATCTATAGAATCTTTTTGCAGATCATCAGCTCCTCCACACCCTGTGGAGATTTCTTCTTCCGTGGCTGTCGGACCGCAGAGTCTCAGCGAGTGGACGGAACATCGTCCAGGACATCATCCAGCAGCAAGAGTCAGAGCTCTGTCCCCACTGAGGACATCAGCAGCATCGTCAAGAAGTGTAATGAGCTGGACCTCAACTTAATCGTCATCTGGAAGGTACACTCGGCAGAGACAGCCTGATGATGTGGGACTCACCTTCTCATACATAGTGGTAGTAGGATATTGTGGTATGGACCATGCACAGGACAGTTGTGAGATCTTATCAAAAATATGATTCAGAATTCATTTGTTCACAATGTTGTAACAAATTCTGTTCAGAATCTTGTGTTGATATTCAAACAGGATTCATATCAAAGCCTTGAAACATATTTATCATTCTGCTCATATTTGGGTGAACCGAGCAGAGGTCATTTACAGATGTAGCCAGTTTCTCTGTGAGGAATCCTCAGGTTTTCATATTTAGTTCTCAGCTTAAACTGTACCAACGCTGAGTGTATGCGAGTTTCCAGTGTGTTGTGTGTGTCTGTAGGCCTATGTGGTGGAGGACAACAAACAGCTGATCCTAGAGGGCCAGCTCCATGTGGCGCTGCAGACCATCGGCAAAGAGGCCAGTTCTCTGACTCCAAAAGAGGTACAGTAAGCACGCGCCCACACACACAGAACCAACCTCACCCTCTCTGTAACCCAGTGGGCATGAGTTAATGGTGAGATGACACAGTTTAGTTATCTAACTCCAAAACATGGTCCAAGTTCTAAATAACATGTACATGTAGTGGTAGCTATGTTTGAAGTACCATATGAGAACCATACCAGTCACTCAATTTTCCACAACCCAATCCTGAAAATGTTTCACAATAAAAGCTTTGTTAGGAAATGAAGGATTCTGTCCAGTGGCATGCTACGGGGCTGTTAATCTGAAACGGATGCAGGAAGTGTTGAGCTTGTATTAACCTCAAAATGCTGTAGCAAAGGATTTGACAGGTCAAACATGAGCAGATCATAAATTAGGAGGAGGCTTCATACTGAAATATGACCAAATCTTATTATTAAATGCAGGCCTGTCTCCAATATAATCCTGCTTCAAAAAAACCTCAGGGAGAGTTTATTTGTGTCGACTCAGTTGATAGAAACGCATCTAATTTGCAATATATTTGTTGCCACATTTCCACCATTGACTTAAAGGTCCCTTAATTGTGGAATCTAACAATTATACAAAATGATCAGATTTAGACTCATGATGTGATGCTTTATAAGAGTGTGGTTTTATTTTGAAAGCTGATTGGATGAGGCTTTTTGTTGCAGGAAGCTCAGGAGATGGTGCTGCTCAAGTTTAAATCTGAAGTTCCTACTCCAGTGGCCCTGCCGTCTGCAGAGCTGTCCCAGCTCATCAAAACCAACCTGCACTACCCTGAGACCTACACACACCCGTTTGTCCTGGAGAGGTGAGACCCACACAGTAAAGGTGAACGATTGTGAATGAAGATTTAACGTCTTACCCTAAATACGTTGTAAACGCCTACTTTGTTAAAAATGTTACCAGCCCCTGTACAGTACATACTTCTGAATTGCATGGCTGTAACTTAGCAACAATCCGTCAGCGTGTGTTGGAGGTAGTGAAGAAGCTCAATAAGCTCCATGAGGTTCTGCTGAGTGAAGCTGCTTCTGTCTCTAGTCTCTGTGTGGTGCCAGTCACGCTGACGCTGTCCAACTGCTCCTCGGCTCTAGTGGATGTCCTCATTGACTTAAGGAGCAAAAGCATCAGGTGCGTGTGCGTGTGCGTGTGCGTGTGCGTGTGTGTGTGTGTGTGTGTGCACAGTACATTCATGAAGTGACACAGTTAACTATGACTTATCTAGAGAGATGTGGGGAAAAGAATACTGACATATGCATAGGTCCAATCCCCATAATGCAACTTGATTACATCTTCATGAGACAGTTAACACCCACATCATCGTTTAAATGCTGATCACTACAGCCACGTCTCCAACACGAGGACTACTTCTGGGGAACATATCGGTTCCTTCAGCCCGTTGTCTGCGGTTCTATAGCGATCTAGAGCCCTATGGACTGCTGGTGGTCACAGCTGCAGCTCAGTGTGCTCCTTTCATCCTTTTCTTTCATCTAAACACATGTTGGGGGGGAAAAAATAATAAACCATCTGCAACGACATTTCCTCTGCCGAGAGCAAAGCCTCACTTTTACTTCTAATGTTGACAAAGATAAATGGTTTAAGACGGTTGATTCTGTGACATTCAGTCATATCACATTTCATAGACTCATGTATTTAATAAACGGTACATGAGGAAGGCATGTTGCTGTCTGACAGTGGAAAGATGTTGTCAACAGGACTTGATGGCCAGTTAACTATGACTTTAACTTTCAGCAGTCTAGTCTAACGTGAGTATATTTTCTAAGCTCTCCCTCCGTCCATTCCTCTTTCAGCCCAGAGTCTCTGGAGGTCCACAGCTCGTTCACCTGGGTGGGTCAGACCCAGTACAAGCTGCAGCTGAAGCCTCAGGAGGTGCTGTGTCTGACCCTGAGAGCCTGTTTCCTCCAGGCCGGTGTCTACAACCTCAACACGCCGCGTGTGTTCGCCAAGCCGGCCGAGCAGGGCGCCATATGTGAGACGAGTCAGCAGGCGGCCAGTCCCGCTCTCATCATCATCAGCAGCGCCTGAGTGGAGCATCAGGGAGACCTGGACTCTGAGTCCTCCACACACATGACCATACTTGATCTTCTTGATTGATACTGGACAGCAGGAAACATAGATGTTTGTACCAATTCATGAAATAGAAAACAATGTTTATAGAGATTGATGAGTTTATGGACCTCGGAACTATTTTAGTTTCATCATCAACACGTCAAAGAGTCTCACTTGCATGTTACGTTCTTTGTGCGAGGCCCTCTGATCCACACACAGGTTAACCCTCCTACCATCCAGCCCTCCATAGTTCCACGGTCTCCGCCTGCCATTTCACACACACACACACACACACACCTCCTACCAGCATCTCAAACGCCCCCTTGTGTTTGGAAGCTATCAAAAGGTGTGTGTGTGTGTGTGTGTGTGTGTGTGTGTGTGTGTGTGTGTGTGCGCACACACAACCTGCAAATATACCGAACTCTGGAGGAATCTCGTGTAAAACTCCTGAATGGACAGAGCTGAAGTTTTAAATTCTTTTAACAAGAGCTGATTACATCCTGAATATTGTACCCGTCACCACGCAGCCCTCTTAGCTTCTCCTGAAGACAGACCCCCGTCTCTGTGTGATTTCACCCCGTCAATACAACAGGCCACCATGCCCCCCCCCCCAACCTGTGTGTTTGACCTATTGTGATGGAGCTCTTGAATGCATTGACTTGATGGCTTTTCTGAAAATGATGTATTATATTTATATAACAAATCGGTTGTAAATAGAAAATAAAAATGTAACTAATGATACTGTATGTACTGTGAGAGTCTTGATATCTGAGCAGGGAATTGTGGCATTTTTAGATGTACAGATTTTTATGTTCGGACAGCTCCAGGGCTTAAGTACAAGTCACACCCAGGACAACCACCAGGTCATGTCCTCTTTATTTCTGAGAATCTACATCACAGAACAAAATACTGACACATTATTGATATTTTACTCCCTGATGTAAATATTTATCGATTTGGCATATTTAAATGTTCAGAAAAAGTTTTAGGCCAATAAGATAAGTATTCCTCCTGCACAATGTTCACCGGGCGGTGTAGAGAAGATTTTGGACGTTCTAACTTTGATGTCATTTTTTGATGCACGCACCTTGCGGCCGTTTCACTACGGTAAGCACAAACCTAGCTTTAAGCTCGGTTTATACTCGACCTTACAAACACGGCCATTTTGTTTTATATTTTTAGAAATGGGAGTTCTTCTAAATCTACTTTTGAGTAAGTACTACAGAACTTTGATGTCCAACACCCAAAGTGAAGAAGTCAAACATGCAGAGAAACAATAAGTTGACTGAGGTTGTGGGTTCAAACCTTATCTGGTACTGTGAATTTTGAGGTCTAACACACAGAATGAAGAAGTCAAATACACAGAGAATGCTTGTAAGTACATGGGGCTGCCAAGAACCGAGCACCAGCAGGGAGTATGGAACAGAAGACCACTCATTTATTCTATTTAGGAATTGTAAATGCGCCGACATGACCCTGAACCCTCATGACCCCTCTGCGTACATTCATGCAGAAGAACAAGACAACATACTGTAGGTCAGAGGATGAGTGAAGATCCTCGGTTTTGTTCTGGAAAATGTGCACTCAGCTGGGAAGAAAAGAGAAAGATGAAGCCATTTGCACCACACCACACATCTGTGCCTACTACTACACCATGAAATATAACCGCTACACCATGAAATATAACCACTACACCGTGAAATATAACCACTACAACATGAAATATAACCACTACAATGTGAAATATAACCACCTCAATGTGAAATATAACCACCACAATGTGAAATATAACCACTACAACATGAAATATAACCACTACACCATGAAATATAACTACTACACCGTGAAATATAACTAATACACCGTGAAATATAATCACTACACCGTGAAATATAACCACTACACCATGAAATATAACCAATACACCATGAAATATAACTACTACACCATGAAATATAACCACTACAACATGAAATATAACCACTACACCAATATAACC
>NW_022280991.1:0-1256 GCF_004355925.1 Anarrhichthys ocellatus | reverse complement strand
CTACAACGTGAAATATAACCACTACACCATGAAATATAACCACTACAACGTGAAATATAACCACTACACCATGAAATATAACCACTACACCATGAAATATAACCACTACACCAATATAACCACTACACCATGAAATATAACCACTACACCATGAAATATAACCACTACAACATGAAATATAACCACTACACCAATATAACCACTACAACGTGAAATATAACCACTACACTATGAAATATAACCACTACAACATGAAATATAACCACTACACCTAAAAAGATCATCTTTTGTGTTAATTCCCCTCCTTAGAACCTGGTGAGTCTTTCACACTTTGGAGACTTAAAGTTTCATCCCTACTCAGACTTCTCTGAAGGAAATACCGCCTAAAAGTACAGCCAGTCAACATCTGTTCGCAGTTACTGTGTAGGTTGCTTCTCTCGGGAGTCGAACCTCCAACCCCTGCGTCTCGCCATCAGCCCCTGAGCTTTCTCTCGTGTTTACATGGTCGTCTTCATTCTCCAGGTTGCCTTTTGCTGAGAAGACTTCTGAACCAGTGGCGGCTGGCCAATAGAGGGCCATGGGGCCTGGCCCCACCTTGAGCCACACAAAAAAAAAAAAAAAAATTATAATAATCATAAATTATACAAATTGTCAATATTTGTGTTTTTGAACTGTGGAATGTACCCAGTAATATGTGTAAAATATGATATCTGCGCAAAATATATGCTTTTCCTGCTCGTCCTCTCTGCCTGTGTGTACAACACGTCTCAGAACGCGCAGCTAGGGGGCCAAATCGTTTTGGCCCAAAAGAGGCGGGTCTATGAAGCAGTTTAGCCAATTGCTGATTAAAGATATAAATGAGTGACTTTAGCCAATCAGCGCCCTCAAATAGATTCAGCGTGGGGCCAAAACCATTTGGCCCCCCTCGCTGCGCGTTCTCGTCAGGAGAAGTCTCTACAGGCGAGCGCGAGCACTACTCCTCCAAGACCCGTTTGAGAGGAGAACTTTGGCGGAGATTCTGCAGCCAAAGAGCTGATCCCAGATCAGCCTGACCTCACAATCAGACAGCAGACTAGCGGGAAAGGGAAGCAGTCCATGCGAAGCTTCTGTACTAGCTGTACACCAGACAGGTTTGGCGAGCTGGATGACGTCATGCTAATAACGTATTTCGCTTTTTAAAACAACGGGGACAGATCCAGCACGGACAGTTAGGGAGTGAGGGATGAGGAGGTAAGGAAACATGAGAACACCAGGGT
>NW_022280990.1:0-14419 GCF_004355925.1 Anarrhichthys ocellatus | reverse complement strand
GTGTGTGTGTGTGTGTGTGTGTGTGTGTGTGTGTGTGTGTGTGTGTGCGCGTGCACGTGTACTCACAGCCCACTCAGTCCAGAAGACAACTGGCTGAGTTGAGCTCTTAGGACCGTATTGGCTCTCATTTGTTGCACAGGGAGTAGGTGGAACTCCCAGGAAGTAGCATATGAAGCCACAAACACCCAACACACACAGCTGGAGCACATTATTCAATTTTCATTTCATTCATGCTTTACTCTGTCAGCCGGCTAAAAGCTGCAGCTTATCACGACTGTCCTGGACACAGAGCTGGGGAAAGAAAGGAGGGGCGGATGTCTGAGAATTTTGATGTGGGTTTTTTGCGTCTGTTTATTTGCATGTTTTGAAGAGTTATCGCCATTATTTCATAACTTTTGAGGAGGCATATGTTTTTAATGCAATTGTATATGCTTGGCAATTTCAGGCTTTAAAGGGAATGTTCACCCCAAAATCCAGAATACACGTTTTTCCTCTTACCCGTAGTGCAGTGTACCAACTTAGATTGTTTCGGTGTGAGTTGCCGAGTGTTGGAGATACCAGCCGTAGTGATGTCTGCCTTGTGGTGCTCAAAGTGCCCAAAAATATATTTGAAAAACTCTTTCCAGAAACCATGAACTGTTTACTCAAGATAAGCGGCAGACTTTGTTTCGAGCAGTTCCATGTAGGAACAATGTAGGAACAATGATTGAAAGATTCCTACATTCAATTTTGGTGAGATTTTAAATGAAACATGTGGAATGATGAAATGTCACTATTTTGAACTTAGATTTGGTTATTTTTTCCAATGGAAGCATTTGTCACACATGATTCTTTCAAGCACTGTTGGAAATCTGAAAAAGTTGTTCCAATGTGAATTTAGATTGCACTTTATGAGAGATTTTATCAAATGGATTGACATACATGTGATCTAGACATGGAAATATATGAAAATCTGTTAGGAATCATATTTTTTTAATGAGATAATCATCAATCATTAGGTCCCTCTGTATTAATAATAATAAGTATCAAAATTCTCTCTCTCTCTCTCTCTCTATATATATATATATATATATATATACAGATACTATCAATATACAATACATACTATCGTGCTAGACAGCTTTTTAGTGATGATATTCCTGATTATTATCATAATTATTTATCGTGATTCGTGATAAAATCCTATATTGTCCTATCCCATCCCTAATGTATACACACTTTGGAAGGACAATATAATAGATATTTGACATGAATGAGCCATAAAAATTGCCATATCATTTTTGCTGACGATGATAGCTAACCATCTCTTATTATTGCTGCCAGCACCCACTTTTACATGTTCTAGTGTGGAAATAGTCATGACCTACACAGATCTGTGTAGAAAACATTGGTGGTAATGACAGTAAACATCAGAACGGATCAAGCAAGCCCTTAGTAATAAATATTGCAACAGTGATAAAACAATATGAACAAAGCTAAAATGTTTACTTTGTGAAGGACATCTGCAGAACAACAATTTTTCTCCATTGTAATATTCCTTTTTATTTCCATCCGTGTGTGTTGTTTTTGAATTAGGCATTAGAGATATGAAAACAAATATCAAAGACAGGAGGCTTTTTTCCTCACATCTGTTGAACTGCCTATTCTGAGCAGGCTCCTCCTTGTGGTCTTCCTCTCTCTTTTTTCTCCCCCCCTCCTGCTCTTTCTCAGACAGCTCTTTCGTTTATAAAAAACACCATGATATATGATGTTGTCTGACCAAAACACTAAGAAGTCCCACAGCGATCTAAACAACACAGTATGCTCTGACTTACACATGCACAAACACACACAAACACACACTCACGCACACAAAGTGATTTTGGAATAATGTCCACATCGACAGTTTTTCCTGTTTGGTCGACCTACTCTTCTCTCCCACTCAAGTCCCAATAGGGTACGTTGGAATTTTACATTTCACAAACACACACACACACACTCACATGTTGCAGACTCAAGCACATGGTGTAACCACACACACATGTTCTGTTCTCATTGAAATGTACGGTTTTTATAGATGAAAACTGTGGATTTCTGGTCCATTTTTTATAATTGTGCCAATTTAAAGGAACAATGTGTCGGATTTGGTGGCATCTACTGGTGAAGTTGCAGGTTGCAACCAACAGGAGTACCCGTGGTATTGGCTCACTCACAGGTAATCTGTACCATAGTAACAGTACTTTAGGCGGCGGTGGCTGGTGGTACTTTGCACTCTGCTGATCACTGCACCGTTTACAGTTTCACAAGCATGTCAGAGATCTACGGTTGGCTTTAGGAAATGTAACAATGGGAAAGACCCTGTCTAGAGCCAATGTTTAATTTGTCCGTTCTGGGCCACTGTAGGAATATGAAGAAGACCCGCTCCCTATGTAGGCATGAAGGGCTTATTCTAAGCTAACAAAAACACAACACATTCTTAGTTTAAGGTTATATACCAATGGATACATAGTTATGAAAATGACATTCCATTTCTACTAATAAATCCCACAAAATACGCACTGGCTCTTTAATAACGGCATGTAACCCCTTTTTTCTATTTTTCCTTTTGGGGCTAGATGTTAGGGGTTGTGGCAACGGTAAGGTGTAGCTAGTTTGTTTGAAAATTAGCATTGACCTTTGGTCATTGTTTTGCCTTCTTTATTGTAAAGCGTCTTTCACTCAGGAGGCGGTTTGTGCCGAGCTCGCTGCTGAGTTCAGTGCAATGCTAAAAGCTATAAATGATAGAAAAGGTCACATTGTTTGAGACAGGAGGTTGACATAGTCCTTATACTCACGTATGTGTGATTACATCACACACTATGGAAAGCCGAGGCAATTACTGTCATTGTGATTTCCTGTAGCACTCTATAGCTTTCACTGCCCTGCTCCCAGTGTACTGACTACTTCTGCTCTGACTCATTTAATGGATTGTGTGAGTGAGAAATGTATGTAGGTGTAAGTACAAGCCATTTGCATTGCAGTGACTCGTCCTGCGTGTACCTGAGTACAGAGAGACAAATTGATGTCTGCTTTGGTTAACGTGACAGTAAATTAATGGAGATTCCTAAAAGCTGGTGATAGCGGACAGAGTTTAGGATGAATGGTGATCTACTAGAGTAGTTATTTGCTACATTAACACTGATGCCTCAGTGTTGGAATCTGCATGTCAGAAGATAAAGACATCAAAGAACTTTGCCTGTGGTTTTCCATAATGGATTTAAAGAATGAAGCATTTGTTATTAGTGTAAGCAAATGGCAACGCCGTGATTACAGTTATATTTTGTTGTTCTTTCTAGATCTTTTATATTCTTTATGACAAGCATTTGGGCTGTTTGTTGACAATAATCTGACGATACGATATGAATCATGATCCAGGGGCTACGATTCTACATTTTTCATGCATATTGGGGTGTGCAAATCTGCATAAAATCTGTTTTCCCTTATGAAAGCAATCCTAATAGTGGGATCTGCTTTTGCATTAATCACAGTCTCTGTTACATCCAACATCATATACTTTTCATGCAATCTGAGCTGCTGTCTGCCACAAATCTTTGCATGTTATTTATTTATTAAAAGTCTGTGCTGTGTTTTTAAGAATTGATACAGTATCACAAAACATAATATTGCAATACGCAAGTGTATAAATATGTTCTTACACCTTAAGGACATTAACAACTTTCGTTAATTGTATGTTATTTAAAATTCCAAACACTTCCATTTATTGAAGGATCTGTCAAGGTTTATAGATACCTCAAGGACTCAGAGTGTAATCACTGGTCGACAAGTTTTAAAAGCAAGAAAGATGAGCGCAATAAAAAAAGAGAGTTTTCATGTTAAATAATTTTTTTCCTTTGTTCTTTATGACACAACAGCATAAACTATGAAATAGATGACCAAGTTTTCTGCTCCTTCCTTTACTTTAAGCTCCTTCCTAAGAGTTCATCACAGATTTTGATTGAATTTCTAAAGGTTGACCGTTACCCCCTCATCCACTTTTCTCTCTCTTCACTCCCTAAATTAGGCCCCTGAGGGAGCATAAAAGCCAATCAAGTGGCTTTAACTGTAGGGAGGTGGTTCCTATGGGACAATAAAGACCAATAAAATGGCCTGGAAATATTGGAGAAAAAATGAAGAATCCTCTAGTTAGGTGTTAATCACTGCCCTCTTTCTGTCTCACTCGTTTTTTAACACACACACACACACACACACACACACACACACACACACACACATATGATCTGTTCTTTGTCATTTTACTGTACTGTATATTTGATCTGGTTCTGCCCAGACCACAACCTGCCCTTGTTATTTTTTCCTGAAAGCAACAGGAACAGGTTTGTTTTTATAAAATTACAATATTTTATTTCCTAATCATTTGAATTGTGTGTTTTTGTGAAGAAAAAGAAACACTGTAGATGACCATAACTAAAAATAAAAAGTATAACATTTAGAATTTTTGATGTTTTACAGACTTCAGAGCAGTTAAAATTATGTTTTGAATTGTTGCAAAAAAAATATATAGACTGGATCCTTGTAGACCAGCTGCTATAATCAAACAACAAAGTGATCTCTACCTGCCAATATGGATCATCAATGATCTGCAAATAGTATCGGTGGTAAAGAAAACGTGATCTAAAGGGGATCTAAATGTTCTATTTGCTCCCTTCTGAACCGTGAGTTTTATGATCCGTATGATCCACTAATCCAAACACTCTTTCAGTGCATTCAAATATAGAACAATATTAGCTTACATTTTTTCATTTTCTTTTGTACGGCTATGTTGATGCAATATGGAATGTGTCAGCATTTAATGAGTGCCACTCTGGTGTCCAGGCATAGCACGGGTGTCATTGACTTACACATGTTAGATATTTTAAGAACAGCTCCTGTTATTTGTTAATGTTCGTATGGTGACACATGTATGTAAGACATATCCGTGGGGCAAGAAAACATAGGATTTTAGGACATACATTTAACAATTCCTACACTAATGTTTAGTTCACTGTGTTCTTCTGACAAGATCATTTGATTTCCGTCCGATGCCTTCCTGTAATTATTACCTCGTTTCTATCGTGAGTAACTGGATGAATGCACCGCTAAGAGTCAATTCATCCTGCAGAGAGACACGATTCATCAGAGGAAACAGCAAACTGCTGCTTTCTGGACATTTCACATATTGAATGGTGTTTCACAGTTCAGTTGTGTTGGGCTGCACACTTTTCTGGATGAGTTGAGTTTAATGAACCATCTTTTTGCTTCCTCTGACGAATATATTTGTTATTTGTAACTGGGGGTTTGACTATCTTTGAACTTTTCTTTACTTTATGAAAAATGTGCAATTAACATATTTCTATCTTGTTACCTTTTTTACCGTACATGTGCATATATATGTGCATCTTTTCTTGTGCTGCAGAATACCTACTGTGCTGTGCTGTCGTGGCCCTTAAAGAGTGAACACTTAGACCTTGTTTCCACACTTGACAGTGAGAGAGAGTATAGATTAAATACACTACAGAATTACTCGCAAGTGTTCATTTACTGCTTTGTGTCCTTGCTGGTCCTCTTGAACTTGACTGTGTTTGATTCCATGTAGATATACTGATGTTCATTCCATTCACCGCCATTCATTACAGAGAACAAGAGCCGCCCAAGGCCCTCACAGACTCCAGCAATCAAAGCCCTTTGTTGATGACAATCCAGCTAGCTATTAGCAAGGTCTCGTTAGCATATTGTTGATGTAATGTATACTTAATTGCTAATTAGGAGGCTAATTGCTAATTGCATTGATTGAATTTGTAATTGATGTGTGGTGATTTTCTTGTGAATGGGGAAGTTGTCAGCGGGCAGAAGTGAGTGACTGGGTGTTTCTTTGCTCTGTTTATTGTTGCAGTATTGCCATGGTTTATAGCTGCAGGTGTAATTGATGGCTGTGTAATATTATGCAGGAGCATATCATATTTGACAATCCAAGGCTTCTTCACAGATTTTCAAAACATTACCTTGTCAAACATGACTAGGGTTAAAAATTACAGCTGAAGCATTGCACATAATTATAATTATAATATAATTATAATCAACAGGATTGAGCTGGATAACTAGTGCATTCTTCTTGGTGTGTCCATGCTGGAGCACATATATTTCCAGTTCAGTGCTTCAACATGTGGTCGTCTGTTGTGCAGATTTGCTCTTAGCATTGATTGTTATGGGAAAAGCGCACACTGCACAATACAGTTGGTCCTTTTTCATTTGAAATGAGATCAATGAGTAAATATTTTGAATCACAATCAAAAGACATTTATTAGGATATACTACTAAATGCATTTTTGCACTTATTGAATAAGGCAAGTGACAGCTTCTGTACAATGTAAATATACTGCACATATACAGACGATGTACTGTAGGTGGCTTACTTTAAGTGATGTCTTTTTCTTCATACTGGACTAAGAAGAAGGGCTTTGGGATTCAGAGTAGCCAGCCATGTGGGACAAAGTAGCCAGCTAGGGGGAGAACATTTACATCTGTTACAACAGTGACATCTGTAACAGTCCAATTTTGGTGGCTTCTGCCACATTCTAATGCCACTATTCCATCATATACACTGATCTTAATTAGTTTGCCTACCCGATAGTAAACATGTGGGGAATTATTGGAGAACAGAATTAGCTTTCTTGTGCCTTTTAGCCCACACAGCAAATAGCTAATCCACGCCCATTCCTGACTTATCAGAAATATTGCCAATTTAATCATTACACCCTATTTATTACCTTATATTTATTTATTGACACCTCCACTCCCTTTATTTATATACTCTAGGATATTTTAAAGTGTAAAATGACAGGAGGAAAATGTAGGTTATGCCTCATGCTCACACTTTGACAACGTCCCCTATTTTTCAAAGTATAGTCTGTGTAACTAGGATGTCCCCTGTCTGTGCAATCATTGCTATTGGTAATGTGTTTTCGTCATCAATTATTTTGCTAATATTTGTCAAACAATGAAGCCGACTCTCCGCTCTCTACTTAACTGGTCACAACCTCTCAGCTGAGCGCTCACAAACATTCATATAGAGTATGTGGGGAGTGGACTGATACATAAAGATTATCATTCAGGCATTGTTTTGAAGCGGAGGCTAGTAATCATAAAATGAACACACACAGTGAATCGCATCATGTTATTCAAAACTATTTTATTAGAATCAAAAATGAATATAATAAAGTAGCCGATGCTTATGGAAAACTGGAAGATAGGACGAAGCCCCCCCCCCATATGTTTGTTTCTTATCAACAGCTGTCCTTTCTGTCTATTCTGTGCTCTCCATCTTGCTGACTTCACTTGACCCTCCATATCCTGATTTGGCCTCTTTGTCCTCGTATCCATGTGGCCTTTTTAGATGGTCTCAGTGAGAAGTGAAGATGGCGTTCTGTCTGTTTGCTCCCACTTTGCCTAGTTCTCTCCCTGCTAGCCCCAACCCTGTCACTCTTTGATGATAGATCTCACAACTGAGACACGAGCAACAGGGACGAAGACATCATTTAGGATGCACATACCCTACAGAGTTGTTTGTGAGTTAGTGCACAGCTAATGGGAAACAGTGTTTGTTCACAGCCAGGGATCCTTACTGTCTTCACTCTGAGACACACACACACACACACACACACACACACAGACAGGGGATGGGAAACCAAGGTCTTCCGTCACTCTTTCACAAAGCGTGCAAGTGAAAAGGGAAAAGAAAGAATGTTCGATAGTAACAGATGGAGGGCGGGAAAGAATAAGCAGAGAGCGGGAAAACGGAGGGATTCAGAGAAAGATTGAAGGACAGAAGAGGTGTGTTAAATGGCAAAACTAAAACAAACAGCTTTTAACTGCCTTGTGCTGTAGACTTTAATGTATTCATTGTATTTGCCTAAAAAGCAACATCCTGGTTAATGCTAAGAGAATTTGTGGGAATCATTGACTATCAAATATTTCAAGCAACTTCAATTACAATCAAAGAACAAACCATTTTTGAGTTTAATGATGAAAAGTGAAATAATGAACTTGTCACTGTCGATATTTTTAGTACAATCTTACAAATGGCATTATATAGAAATCAGCAGGTAAAGACAATGAAATGTAAAAATGTGCTCCATTATAATGGGATGGATAGGCAAAATCAGCTGATGTGTGCACTGATCAAAGAAAGCAGTTCTGATGTGGTTGATGTCATGTTTCCTGATCACCTTGGTAAGTGAAGCATTCTTAATGTCCATAATGGAAAATGAATATAAACCATATGGTTGCCTGTCTGTCTGTCTGTCTGTCTGTCTGTGTGTGTGTGTGTGTGTGTGTGTGTGTGTGTGTGTGTGTGTGTGTGTGTGTGTGTGTGTGTGTGTGTGTGTAATTGAATGAAAACACATCAATAATTAGCATGTGTGATGGTTTGGTTGCTCCAAGATGACTTTGAATACATAATAATGTGTTTGGTTGGTTTGAGTGTGAGAGACTATGTTTAATGGTAGAGCGTGTCTGTGTGTGTGTGTGTGTGTCTGTGTGTGTGTGTGCATTACAAAAACCTCTCCTGTCCTCATGTCAGATTCGCTTGAAGAGTGTCTACTTGTTTTGCTTCCCATCACATTTACCCCGCTACATTTCCCCTCTCATAACTTATACATTTTTGGGTTTTGGTTCCAGGTGGATTAGGTGAAAGCTGGTTTTGATTTTGAAGTGAAACATTACTGGTGAGGTGGCACCAGTGAGTGTTTGTGTGGCTAAACACACTGTTACAAATAGAGTTTTTCTTTGCTTCATTGTTCCCCAGTGAGCGGGTGAAATTGACTTGTCACAATATGTTACTTTCGTTCCATCCGTCTATCACTTCATGTCTCTCTTCTTCAGTCCCCTCGTCCCTGATGTAGTTATACCACAAGATACTGACAATTGAGGAAATCTATGTTTGCTTCTCTCTGTGCGTCTCCATATGTATGTTTTTAAAAAAGCACCACAAGAGGCACCAGCATGCCAAATGCTGAGCCAGGGGCCAGGCAGAAAAACACATGGATCTGTATTGTTGTGTGAATGCAATTGCAGTGCTGCAGCAGCAGTGCGATTGAATATTATGCCAATTTGTTGCAATTAGTCCATTAAATTTCATCATGTAAATACCACACACACAATTTAAAAAGATGAATTTGTTTGTGTTAATTGTAGTTATTCATCAGTTTTTAACATTTAGTAAGAGACAGTAAATCCTGTAACCCAACCCTCTCCTGTTGACTTATCTGAAACTAAAACCTCCAGTAATTTGGATAAATAGATTTCATTTTGCACATTCTTATTTCATTCTTTGTTGTTTTTTGTGACAGAATATTTTCAACTTTGACAGACCATCAGGGGCCCATTTCAATCAATTTCCAAAGGGAGCACTATGGTGTTGGTATCTCTAAGTAGCAACCATTCGGCCCTGAAGTGTAGTGACAGCTTGAACTGGGGGCTGTCAGCAACAACATTGTAGCCTTTTAGCCCAACGAAGCATAGCTGGAGCCCTGCTTTGGGTTTCATGGGTGGATAGATGGATGGAAGCATGATAGGTGAAGGTGATAGAAATGATGTGCAGTGAAATGCCAGCTGGGCATACCCTAACCCCTCCACATGTGTTGATAAAGGTTCACTGCTAAGGCTTTCTTTTCTGTCTCTCTGTAAGCATGGTCCCACTGAACATGTTTACAGGCTAACACATAATGTGTTCTGCATGAAGCATGTAAGGAAAGGTCCTTATTTGATAGTTTTGTCCTTGGAGATGAGGTGATCCGGTGTGGAACTGCTAGCTTCTCCTCTATAAAAAAGCAAGGCAGCTTTCAGTAGATCCGGATTTCACTTCTTTTGCCAGTCTAAAGTTGAGTTAGGACGAGGCATAAATTAAGATTGACATTGACACACTGAACAAAGTAGAATGTGCCCACTGTTTCAATTAAATTCACTGCAAGAGCAGCACGGCAGGAATTCAACAGCTAGGCTATTATTCAGGAGATTTTCCCAGAAGATGTAGGCTCACTCACAAAATCCATTGAGACTGTCAATAGTCATTGTCAGATGCTCAAGAAAAGTGGATGCAGATGGTCTTTTATAAATGGACCAACAAAAGACGTCACATCCTTATTGGCCATGACTTCGTATAGATTTGAGATATCATGTCAAATGACATGTACTTATAACAAGCAACACACACATCACATGCACTTCAAACTGCTCTGTACCTCTCACAGGACAAAACAGAGAGTAGGGAGCGAGGAGCAAGGCTTCACTTATCCTGCTACCTCAATTCGTAAGAAAAGAAAAAAACCTTTGAGCTGTGATGCTTTGAGCTGCATCCTGGGACTTGTTGAGAACGAAAAGGAGCGTGTTTGAGTTATCAGCATTTATAAAACTAAATTATTGACATCAATAGAATTATTATATGTCAGTAAAATGATTAACGATTATTAATAATAACCGGGGCACCACCCGGAGAAAAGGGACCAATAACCAAACTATAAACTAAGTCTCATAATTAGTATTCACTCACAATGTTAATAGTCAAAGTACTATTCCACATTCAGAGTGAAAAGTGAAGGTTGAGTACGAACAACAGACCACATATCCAGCTGTAATCGCAATACACATGCACAAAGTAATCACAGAACGCTGCTCTTTAAAGTATAACAGAGTTTATTAAGTTCCAATAATAAGAAACTAGTCAACTAATATCTAAAACTAACAACAAAACTATACATTCATAAGCACGCTATCTAAAATCAACAAACTGTAGTAAGAGGGAGATTGTGTCTGTGTGTGTGCATGCATGTGCGTGTGGGGGAGAGGCGAGACAGCAGCTCAGACAACGTATGATGTAACCTAAACGTAGCTACGTCACATGGAACTACACGTTGAAGATAGGCCGAACTACCAAAATGGAGTTTGCACATGACCACCTCGTGAGACTACAAAATGGCGTGGGACTCTCACGATAGACAAAAGAGAGGTTGCGCTATCTACATGCGCCTGAAGCAGTTAGCTCAACCCCGGAGCTACATTAGCTTAAAGCTATATGTGTGTGTGGGTTAGTAAAAGAAGAGAGAAAGCAAACAAAACAAAATAAATCCTCCCCGCCGCTGGAGTACGGAAGATTGTTCTCTCATCTACAGAAACACGACTGACGATCTTTGAGATCTCGATCATTAATCTCTGCGATTATTGAGCATACACACCACGTTATAAAAATGACACAGTAACTTAAGCAACACAAACAAGATAATAAACACAATAACCTAAATCTGCCCAGACTCTTTGCCTTACTATGAGTAGATTCCGTGGTCTGATCGGTTGGTCCTCTGATGGAACTCAGGCGGCGCGGTGATGAAAAACTCTGTGTCAGACATACTTCCTTCGGCTCAGTAAGGGAATGTTTGTTTCCTTACGGCTGGAACAAAGGCGGCTTGGGTGGAGAGGAGAAATGTGCTTCTCTCTCTGAAGAATCCGTTTCTTCACTTCTGCAGGAAAATTGTCCACTTCTCCCTTTCTCAGGAAGTGAAACAAAAACAAAACAAAACAAGTCTCTATTCGTTCAGCGAATATAAAACTGTTTAACCTTTTTAGCATTTTATTTTCAAACAGCAACGTTACGTTCTTGCCTCCTTACTTGCGAACTGATTCAGATGGACTGTCCTAGAGGTGGGGGGGGGGGGAACAAGGGCTGAGCCGCAGGGGGTCCTGGGGTGTCTGTGGCCCTCAGCCAATTAGATCGCAGTGTTGCGTTTGGGTGACGATTTCACAGGTGAGTGTGAAATGCTTTCTGGTGGGGGTTTGGATGCCCTCTACCCAAATCCAATTCCTTTGTTTCAAAGCGCATGGCGAAGCCAAGCACATGGCCCCAACAGACTTGATGCTCATTGAACCATATTTATGAGCTTGTCAGGTTGGAACCTCCCGAAAGCAGGGCGCCAAAACTTTGGGTCCCAAGCCCTAATAAATGAATCATAGATCCACTGCAGATCCGACCCTATTCAGAGGAACAGTTTACTCACTCCTCTGCTGCTCTAATTAGCTCTCAGCGTCCCACTAGTACATCTTCATAGGCTCAAATTGCACCACGAGGGCTTGTCATCGGTGCCTGTGGTTTCCTGCAGGGAGGGACACACACACAGATACACATCCACTCATCTGTGCACCCACAACTAACACTTCACGCATGCCACTGTAAAACTACATCAGTAGAAGAGGTAGTACAAGTCCTACCACGAGTGTTTACCTTATGTTCGTGCTACATAAAATGTGTGAGTACGTATAAATACTAGTCAAAATCTTGCTGTATGAGGGCAATAATGTTGACTGTTAAAAATGACTGTAGTTTTTTCCCGTGGTGGACCAAATACTTCACGTGTGTCTTGTGTTACTGTTAACTAATTAGGTCCTGTCACACCTAAAGACTGACGTAGAAGTTACCAGCAGTGTTCTGATTTGCACATTGTCAGGGTCGTCATTCGTCATTTGAGATCATCTTCTTTTCTCACTCTTTCAGTCTGCCTTTTCTTCCTCCTTCAATATCTTAACTTCAGCCCTGACCGTAATGCTGGAGAAATAATTTGACTGATTTTTAGATTAAACCACCAGATAGGTAGAAAGAAAATCAGGTAACAAATATTTTTAAATTTTTAAGGACAGCCCACACACTCCCTATCCCTCTGTACATTAGTGGTGAATCTGATGATTCTCCGAATGAAGAAAAACGCTCTTAGAATACATTAAATGAATATCCTCTTTTTGCCTTTCCAAAAGGTCATGAATAAGCTTCTCATACAGTAACGTAGTATTACCTTCCACTTTAGTATTGGGAAGTTTTATTTTATTTTTTTATGATCTGCTGATTTACAGATGTCTCTTTCGCACTGCAAGTCTATGGGAAAAATGTTTTTGGGCCCAGTGGTAACACGTGACACACCCAAAGGTTGTAATTCCACGGTTTGGCCACTAGGTTAAATTTGCTTCAAAGCCTGGCAGGGCTTCCTGGGGGCTTGGTTTAGACCACCAAGTGTACCTCTGCTGCACTCCCTAATATAGCAGCTAGCTGAGTATACTCACTATATTGAATCATACATGGTGAACTCTATTGTTCTTGTATGTTGTTGCAGACCATTGATGGAGTTGCGTATTGAATCATCTTGAGAGGGAAATATACACACCTCTTCTACCCACATTGCAATTATACAAAGCTGGTTGAAATTTTCTGTTTCCCTTTAAGGGACAGTGTGTAATCCCCACAGAGATACATCTTAGCACATGTTAGGGAATGGAAGTCAGTGAAGACATGGACAACATCTGTCTGGATTATCAAGTTGCTGGAGGTTGCTGATGCCACACTACTGTTTTATCATGCTCTGTAAAAGACTGAGAGAAACAAAAGGGTGTGTGTGTGTGCGTGTGTGTGCCATAACTGCAGGCTCTGATCACAGATAACCTTCTTGATGTCCGCTCACTGACTCTATCAAACATACTTCCAATATGTGTGTGTGTGTATGTGTCCAGATGCTGAAACCAGATGCTTTCCTTCAGACTGGAGGCGCCTAAGCTAGTGACAGGGAGCAGACACACACAAGGTTATCGCACACAGACTCATCGTATATAATATCTCAGGTAGGCCAGGTCATATTTTGTGTCGTATGATATATCATTGCTTTAATATGAATCAGCACTAACGGCCAAGTCCTTCAAGGTATTTAACGTTTAAGTGAAACCAAAACGGCAACATAGATATGTTCAAATGTCAGCTCAGCAATTAGTTATGATTGTGTTATCACATCATGTTTTCCCAATAATTCTATTATTCATTATAGAATAACTGCAATGCCCAGGTGAATGTCTGATTATGTGCTGCTATGTTTAGAATATGTATTGTAATGCATGTGCTATGACAAAACCATTGCCACCCCACAACCTCTTCTGAGGTCTAAATATGTCCATTATACTTTCAAATACAATTGTTTTCTCCTATAGCTGGTGGAAAAGCTTTTACAACTATGTGTATGTATGTCCTTCTCAACATTAATGTTTTTGCTTGGAGTAAGCTGTCCCAATCAGGCGAAGGCTCTGAAGTGCATAAATGACAAAGATAGAAATACTGTAGCTTTGTTCTGCTACTCGCCTCCCTCCCTCCTCACCTGTCTACCTACCTATCTATGAATGCATCCCACAGGAATATCAGCCTGGCTTCAGCTTTTTAAATGGCTGCAAGCCTTAGCATGCAGGCACACAACCTCATGCATCGAACACATACACACGCACAGGTATGCACAAACAAAAATATCCACACTCTTGCTGTCATGTTTCTAGAGACAAAAATTCACACACACACACACACACACACACACACACACACACACACACACAC